>NC_048595.1:7478740-7641240 GCF_003668045.3 Cricetulus griseus
GCTTATCTCCTGGATTAGCCTGGGTGCTCCAGGCTGGACTTTCAGTTGCTCTACCCTCACAACTGGACACAGCGCCTGACATGAGGTAGGTGGTTCAAGACAAAGGAATGAATAACTCTTTGAACACAAGAATTCCAGTGCCCAGTTCCTGAAAGAATTTCCTAGGCTTGCCTGGCCTGAAACAGCCTCTCTGTGAGGTGACATGCCCTTTAACACAGGAAATGAAGGCAAGGGCAGGTGGAGGGGTTGGTAGGAGGTAAGGCTGGTGAATGACAATGCCCTACTGCTGGCAGCTTGGCTCTTGCTCCTGAGTGTTCCGCCTCACCACTGGTCCCTGGGGAAGAGTCAGCCACAGCCAGCTTCCAACCTGTGCCCGCCTCCTGCCTTGCCGATCCAGCAGCTCTTGGCTGGCCCCTTCCCTGCTTGAACACCTTGTTCTCTGGCAGCTCTTCTGCCAAGTCAGGTCTCTGGCTCTGCCCCAGTCCCTCGTTCCTACTTCTGCTCACTGTATGGCAGGGCTCTTCCCCTTGGCCACTCAGGACCTCTCCAAGGCCTGCCCTCCTGTCAGTCTTCCCTGCTTTTCATATCCCCACCTCACATGAAGTCTGGCTGTTTCCCATTGCTGCTTCCTTCCCACAACCTCAGGGAGGGCTACCTGAACACAGCTCCTCATAACCCTCCTGTGGCCACTCTTCTTGTCTCAGGACCTCCTCCTTCCTTTTAGTTCTCATAGCCCTAGAAGTTTACTTTCAAACCCAGAGGACATGCTGGGACTTCAGGGAGGACAGTTGGGGCCAGTGGAAGCTACAGATCCTGTGCTCAATCTCTGGCGTCAGCCACAGAGCAGCCAGGAAGGCTGGAGAAGCTACTAGAGTAGTGTCCATCCCCTCCTACTACCTAGCCCGTCCTCTGCCCTCCTTAGGCCTCTCAGGGTCTCAGGGGCACACTGGCCAGGAAGACAAACAAAGGCAGACACATATCATAACCCCATACATCCATCTGTCAGCTGCCCACCACACATTTAGTGACGATCCTACTCGGTGCCAGCCCTTTGGTATGGGCTGTGTGGCCCATATGGAAGGTCTCCACTCACAAAACCTTTGCACACAGGAACCCCATCTACTTTCCCTAGCTCTTTCCAGGGAAATTGGCGTGTCCCACATGTGAGGGGCTCTGCTCAGGGCTGTGGCCTATGGTGATCAAATACCACAAAAACCTGCACCCCGAGAGAGAGCCCACCTGTGACTACCTCTGTGCCTAGAGGCCTCATGCCACACAAAGATAATGGCTTCAATTTATACATGCAGACTAACCACCCCATCAAATATACAATGCCCAGTGACCCCAGATCCTTGCCTTGTCGCAAGCTGCTGATATGTTTGGCTCTATTGGTCCAGAAGGGACAGGGTAATGCCAGCCTAGCCCACTGCTTCAGAAAGGTCTTCTCAGTCTTGTCCCCATATTTCTAGTTCAGAGGTCATGGTTTCGGGGCCTCTGGCCCCTGCCCAAATCAATGCCCACTCTATTCATGTTTGCCCACAGCACTAGGTCTGTGCTGGCCAACACAAATCCAGACACCCACATGTGGGCCATTCTTGTGATGGGGCTCAGGTCCACACCCCTTCCACTTAGCCTCTGGGCAGACCATCAGGCTCTATGATAACACATTGCTTTCAATTGGGTGGCAGGCCTCACCTGGGCCCCTTTGTCCCCTTTGGATGGGAAGAGGCAGGCAGAGTGGAGGAGCCTGCACTATTTTTACCAGGAGGTAAGCAGCCAAGTGTGTATGGCAGACGGCAAATGAATCTATAAATATTTATCCCAAGGAAGAGGGAAGCACAGGCTCTCAGGGCTGCGCTTGCTGCTGGCAACACCCCCTCCTCGGGTCTCCACCCATCCTGGAGCCTCCCTGAACTTCGGCCCACCCAGCACAACCCACCCTCTCTCCACCTCGGCTTCATGCCGAGTCTCTGCCTGGGCCCCCACCAGCTGCGATGCAGCTGTGCACTCAGGGCCCACCCCCAGCCCCAGGCCCCTTTGCTCTAGCCAACTCCCTCTACACCTGCCCTCCAGCTGCTACTCTGCCCCAGACCACCTGCCTTCCAGATGTTGCCCTCCCCCTGACTCTACTGATGGTCCCAAGGGTGGAGGTGGAGAAGTAGGAGGTACCTGGGCCCGGGACACAGGGTTAGAGAGTCACAGGCAAAGGCAAGGCTTACAGTTGTAAGTGCCCACACGTGCGTGCGAGGCTGGGGCAGCAGGAAGGGGCTTATGTATGAGGCTGAGAGCAGAGCTGCCTGCCTGCCTTCCGGTCCTCATGGACCTTCAACCAGCCCCTCCACCAAGGTCTTGAAACCTACAGATTAACACCCCCCACACACACACTGGTCTGACCCCAGACTCCTATCCATGTAAACATTCCTCTGACTTTCCTCCTCAAACATAAACGCCATGGCCAGGCTTCAATGGAAGGAAGCCATCCGTCCCCGGCCCTGTCATTGCCCCTTTCATCTCCTTCCCGCCACTAGCCTGCCCGCTGTTCTATTTACACTGGACACTTCCTCTGGGAACAATACTGCCCAGGAGGCAGGCTTGGGCTGGAGGGTGGGAAGAGGGGCTCCTGCTCTGCTCACCCAGAGACGGACAGTGAAGGTAGAGGACAGGGCCTTCCAGCCCTGGCACCCTGGGGATGTTTCCAGTATCTCTTACCGGCAGGGCTATCACTAGGAAGTGCACAGTGTAGGTAGGTTATGGCCTGGCCTTGTGGTTAGAATCCTGAGGGCACGGCCTGGCTCTGCCTGTTGTGAGCTCCAAGCCTGGGCCAGATTTCTCCCTGGAGAAGCACTGTACAAGTGCAAGGTAAGGTCTGTCTGTGCCAAGCACAGGACCTGGCAAGGAAGGCCTGGGAAAAGGATGTCCAGCCCAAGAGGGGCAACAGGCAGGTGCATGCTGCATTTCAATCAAGAAACTAAGGCGGGGGACACTCATTTGGCCCAGGAAAGTAGGGGCGAAAGACAGACAGGAGGCTTGGGGTTGCCACCTTTAAGCTCCCTGGGTCCCAATTCTCTTTATGAGGGCTTGGAACTCCACAAGCCCCACACTCCCGCAGCAGGCATCCAAGTAAAAAGCAGAACCCACCAGGGTTGGGTAAAGAGAGGCACAATTGAAGCCCTTAAGGACAGTGAGCAGGCACCATGACGGTCCCCTGTGTGGGGCTGCAGACACCTCAGAGCATGAGCACATGCTCACAGGAGCCACCGAGGCTGAGCCTTGAATTTCCCAGGTTCCCTACAGGGGTTTCTTCCTCTCCTATGCCATCTCTTCAACCTCACTTCCTGTTCCCATAACTTGGAGCCCCCTAAAGTGTTAACTGCGATGGATAAAATGGTGCAGCAGATTGCTACAATAAATAATTTACTGATATTTATAAATATTCAAATCAGCCAGCTTCAGAAATCGAATGAAGGGAGGGCCTCGGGAGAAGGGCCCGATATGGCATGAATCTCATCATTCCCTCCGAAGGCTGGGAAGGCCAGAGCTCCTGCCAGCTTTGGTGAGAAAGGGGGGCTCAGAGGGCTGCACCTGGGCCCCATGTGCCCTAGCCTCCTTGACCATGAAGTGAAGACCAAAGGTAGCTAGCTAGAAGCACTGCTCCCTCCTCATCTGGTCCGGCCAGACCCTCTCTCACAGGCGGCCTGGGCACAATAGGAGAGGCTTGGTGCCTACTGCCTTATGGCCCTGGGTCTTGGAGTTGCTGAGCTTGCTGGGGTGGGGGCAGTCCCATGGGGCTGGGCAGGCCTGGCAGCCCCCTGCCTCCACCCCCCATGAGTAATGTATTTCGTGGCCAGGCTGCCTGTCAGCCACCGGGCTGCGGTGCTTTATGGGCTCTGCTTGGTGGCTCTGAACTCCCTGGTAGGAAATAAAGTTCTCCCTGCGCGTCCCTTCTAAACATTTCACTCAGTGGAAACGGTGTTTAAGAAAAATGAGGACATATTTCTTCCTAAGGATGCAGTATCCCCTTTGGGCAGCCTAATGCCCGCTGTATATCAGGAGGTTGGGAGGCAGGGGCCAGCAGCCAGTCCCCTGGGGTGGGGGGTGCGTGGGGCCTTGCCTGCCTTTGGCCAGAAGAAGCTCAGGGACCATGGGCACTGTTGGACCACCCTGGTGACTGTCCTAGCCCGCAGTATCTAGAGCCTTGTAGCAGGGGACACCCTCAGCGCACCTTGCCTATGCTGGGGAACAAGCTTTGTCACACACCTTGGTGATCCCCTCATAACAGTTGTGCTGTCCCCATTTCCAGATGAGGCAGCAGAAGCAATGAGGTAATTGCTTTCAGTCACCTGGTCAGCACTAGAGCGCAATTCCCACCAGGTTCAGACGTGCAAGGCCGCAGGCTTAAACCCTACACATGCCTCGTACAGCCTTAGAGACTCTGTCCCAGAGTCTCAGACGTGGTGTACTGTTGGAGTTTCTACCCCGGCTACCCATGAAGAGCTTAAACTTCACAGAGCACAGGCCACAGTCTGGTAGTGGTGCGCCTTTGTATCAACAGCACTCCAGAGCACTGTCTACAGGCCAGCACCTGGGTTGATACAGGAGGCTATATTGTGAAAATAAGACCTGCATCACCCTGGCTCCTACACCCTGGCTTGTTCAGTTACAGATGTGGGAACAAATTTCAAAAGTGATTACAAGAGCCATCACTGTGGCAAAGAACACAGGGGTGACAGGAGAGCATGTTAAGCAAAGAAAGGCTATTGGACATGATCCCCTCGCTTCCTCTCCCACTACTCAGTTCCCTCCCCTAGCTCTTCAAAAACTGTCCCCTAGGAGAGGGTGTCTCTTCTTGGGCCTGGTTCCAACCTTGGCTGGGAACACAAGGGCTTCTGAGTGTGTGTTGGGGGAAGGAATGGTTGCTGCTACCCAAGAGTTCTTGGCCCTCCAAGCTGGGGAATAGGCGGGGCTTGGTCACTGGGCCCTAGCTTGCCCCCCTTTGTTTATTTATTTATTATGATTTTTTTTTTAGTTCAGTTAAAAGGTTTACTATCCAGACGCGTCTAAGTGGCCTCACTTAGCGTAAGTAACTCTATAAATCAGGGGAACTGTTAGCATCATGGCACGGGCTGGCTATCAATCTCCCCCAGGTCACAGCCAAACAGGAAGGGGAGGAAAAAGAGAGTTGCCACCCAGGGGAGATTTAAAACACACACTGAGAAAACACACACCGACGTGGGCCTGCCTGCTTGTGTGTGTGTGTGTGTGCAGCCGCACACACACAAACATGTGTTCACACACGTGTGCATGTCTCTAAGACTGTGTAGTCACATTATGCACACACATGGGCCCAGACAGTGGCCCAGGCTCTGGAAGTGCCCTGTGGTCATGGTACTGAACACAAACACAGTTGCTGATGCCAGAGGGCATACAGTGTGAGGGGATACCAGCCTCCTCCCCCATCCCTGGATGACTTCTTAATTCCTGCTGTAGGTAAGTGGCTCTGGAGAACCATAGAAAGGATCAGCTTGGTCCCTTTCCTTTTGGTGGCCCTCAGCTCTGCAAACATGATGAGACTGGGCTCAAGGCAGGTAGTTGAGTTGGCAGAGGGGCAAAGCCAAAGAGAAGGCTGTGTGGTTCTCACATGCTCATCTGGGTTCTCAGCCACAGCATGGGACTTCAGAGAGAAGACTCATCTAAATGAATGAGCATGGTGCCATGCAAAGAAAGGAGGGACGTGGGACTCGGCAGGGTGACCTTCTGGTAGCAGCTGCAGCAAATGCCCCACCCTCTTACTGAGTAGATACAGCTGGGCACCCATGTAGCCTGGACAGCGGCTGCCACCCATCCTCTGTGAGGCCCCAGACCTAGAAGACACTACTAGCTGAGCCATACCAGGAACTGGAGCAGGGTGGCAGCTCTGAGTGTCCTCTGTAGCTGGGAAGCAGACACAGGTCAGGCAGCCTAAGGGGGAGACCCGCAGGGCCCATCTCCCCTCCCTGCAGCCCTGAGGCCTCCCTGGCTCACCCGCCTGCCTGCCTGCTGCATCTCTCCATGAACTCTATTTCTCTTCCTCTCTGAAAACAACTGAGCTGTAAATACTGTTTAACCTTCTCCCCCCCCCTCCCCACCCACCACCCCCTCCCCTCTGCACTATAAAAACACAAATATGCCATAACTCAGCCGGCCTGGCCGCCCAGCCTCCAACATGGCCCGTGCCCGGGCCTCTCAGGAAGGTCATTACAAACGACTTTCCGATTCACTGCTCCTGAAATAATTTTGTGTATTAAAACCTGAATCTGCACTTTCTGGGGCCGAAAGCCTCGCTTAATTATGGCGGGTGTCCTTGGGACGGACAGTGATCCTTCACTCGCCAGCCCGCGCTCCAGCCCTCCGCCCGCCAGCCCGCCCCCCTCCCCGGGCCCAATCTGTTTTCAAAGTGTGTCTGTCCTTTATTAAATTGTTTTCTTTTCCACATTATCAGTTGCCATGGAGACCTCATCTCTCGGATTATTTGAATTTCATTATATCTATTGATTTGGGAGCATTTCATCTTTTTTATTGTTTTTCTGTCAATTTTCAAAACGAATAACCATCTAATTTGCGTCAGCACTGATTATGTTTGTCCCTCAATAGAGGTCGGCAGCTGCGCTGGGGAAACAAATCAATGAAAAACCATCATAAAACTCCCCACTCCAGTCTCCAGGATGTGTGGGTGACATTCCACGCCTGCGAGAGACACACTCATCAGCTCCAACTTCAGCGACGGTGGCGGCAGCCCTGCTCCTCATCCGCCTCCTTTGGCCTTAATATTTAATTTCGCGATTTGGGGCATTATTAGTGGTGTTTTTATTAGCGCGTGTGCATGTGAGTGTTTGGTGGTGGGCTGGCTGTTTCATTAATTTGTGGGTGAGGCAGGGAAACCCCTAAGGAAGGCAGGGCAGACTGTGTCTGGGGTGTGGCAGAAAGTGGAGAAAACAGGGGGAACACCCGGAGGAAGGATCAGGAGCCTGGGGATCAGGAGGGCCCTGAGGAGGGGCTGGGAAAGGGGGTGGAAAAGAGGGAATTCAAATTGCTTACTTTGTTGGTTTTTTTTTAAATAATTTATGCAATTTTAAGCATTTATGTATAAATTTTTTAATAAGCCACCCTGGAGCAGGATGGCCATTAACATCCCAACGTCCTTCTGTCCAATGGGCTGGCAGAGAGGATCAATTTCTGAGAGTACTTTCCCTTTTTATGACATGATAAAATGCTTTTAAAGCAACTTACACAAATATGGAAATTTTTTTCTTTTTTTTTTTTTTTTGTCCCCTCTCCCTTCCCCTAACAGCCTTCTTATTCACTAGGGAGGGAGGGGCTGTTCTTTTGAGTGTGTGTGTGTGTGTGTGTGTACAAACACACACACACACACACACACACACACACACACACACACACACACACACACACAACACACCTAGCTCTCTCTCCTGCTGGGGAGGGGGCTGAGGGAGCTGGCAGGGAGACAGCCCCAGTTCTAACTGGAACTGGCCGCCTGTCCTTCTAACAAGGGCATAAACTTTCATTACCCATGCACGAAGTCAAAGACAATTTAGGGAAA
Source organism: Cricetulus griseus (assembly GCF_003668045.3). Lineage (NCBI taxonomy): Eukaryota > Metazoa > Chordata > Mammalia > Rodentia > Cricetidae > Cricetulus > Cricetulus griseus. Next base: position 7,486,338 of record NC_048595.1, read on the forward strand.
CGCGCTGCTCAGAAAAGGAAAACCTCAGCGATTCGTGGTCCACGGCGTGGCCACCATCTGGGGGTTGTCCATTTAGCCTGAGGGCACCTGGGACCTGAAACTTGGGCTCTTCCCTGCCCGGCAGGAAGTAGGGAGCAGGACAGAGCCAGTCTTCTACCCCTCATACCCTGTGGTGCCTTCCTTCCATGAGAGGCAGTCAGAGCTAGACCAGTGAGCCCAGTATGCAAGGGTCTATCTACCTCCCCAGCTGCACTGGACCCCACCGGGGTCCATAACAGAAGCTGTCCCCCTTAACTTTACTGTTCCCTGAAGCCCCCTTCATCAACACCAGTCAAGAGCAGTCCCTGACAGTGAGCTCCAGATCTTTCAACACTACTGCTCTAAAGACAGCAATGCAGCCATGGCCTGGCAACATGCAGAGATGGACAGACAGATGAACCAAAGAAAGAAAGGAGGGAAATCTGTCCTGAGGTATCCCGGAGTCTCTGAGGAAGCACCATAGGCTTAGGATGAAATGCCTTCCCTAGGTGCTCTGGAAGCAGGTGTCTAGCAGAAGAGGACTGGGTGGACGGGGGCAGCACCTGCTGTCCTCACTCCAGGCCTTGCTGAAGGAAAGCAAGCAATGCGAGGGACATGGCAGGTAGTCCCTGTCACTTGAATTCAGGGTGAGCCTGACCTTACTTCCTGGTTGCTCATGATGTGGAGAGGTCTGAGGGTGAGTCCTGCCTGTGTGCTCCCACTGATGAGAACCACCTCTGATCCCAGAACAGGGCCTTAATGCCTCCATCCCCACGCTCCCAGTGAGATGAGAAGCGACACTAGGACTTTGGCAGTTTCCAAAGGAAACAACCCAAAGAAGATACTTCCCTTCTTTTATGTAGTTGTCACTTACACATGTCTCCTTTGTCCTGGGCCCCAGTGTCCACAACTGTAACCGAGTGTGTTTAAGGAATGACTGTCTGGGACACAGGTGATAAGCACAGGGTACCACTTCTATTATGCTCAAGGCTGACAGAGAGAGTCTCCTTCTCTGTAGCCCCGGAAGAAACTAAGCACAGAGTCCCACCTCGAATGGCCCTGCCAGCCTTTGCCCAGAGACCCAGTGACTGTCAGGACTTCCTACGACCATATCCCCAAGCTGAACCCCCTCTTCACGCCTCACCTGCCCAGGCCCTCCCATCCCAAAGTGCCAGGCTCCTTCTGAGGGCACCCCTTGAGTGAGTCTGCCTGTCCCGATCCATTAGCTGCCCAGAGGGTAGCCCAACAGAGGCTCACGGCTCTGCAGACCCTCTTCCGTGTCAGCAAGCGAGCTGCCCAGGAGAGGCCTGGACACTCCAAGCCCTTAGTGGGAATGGAGGGGAGCGCCCACCTCGCTCCTTTTCTGTGCTCAGATCCCCCCAACTGTCATTAAAATAACAAGTTTCTGTAACAATCTAAACATTCCCACATCGCATAAAGGGTTATATTACACCCGAGTCACTCCCGGCCCATGTTTGCACAGAAAAGCTCACGGCAGGTCCCCCCTCCTGACGAAGTGACTTATTAAAGTTTAAACAGTAATTAACAGAACAATAAAAATAAAGGGATGTTTGGGGAGTCATAGCGCACACAGGGTTTTTGGCAGTGCCAGCAGTTTTTCAGTGCCCTGCGCTGGCAAGCAAAATGTGACTGTGAAGCCAGGGGGGACAGAGGACAGGCCAGAGCTGAGCCAGGGAGACTTGAGGCCTGACGGGTGAGAAACTGAGGCCAGACTGGAAAGGATGAGGTCTAGTGTAACAGGATGGTCACATGGGTACAAAGAAGAAAGTATGGCACAGCAGGGAACTGGAGGGAAGGTTGATGTCCTGGTCCTGCCTGGCCCTAGGCACTTCTGGGAGCCCAATGCCTAATCACATCTAGCCAACTCCAGCAGGGACCTGGATAGGGGAGGCTTGAGGTCCCTGGCACTAGAAGACCCTAAAGTTAATGATTCCTAGAACTGGACCCCTGCCACTCTGGGCTTTTCTCCCAAACAAGCTTCTTTACTCTACCGTAGCCCGTGTCAGGGCACCGTGAGAACTCTCCTAAATGCATGAGTAAGGACTCTGTGGGGAAAGCCTTCCTCAGTCTGCTCTGGGGGCAGGAGGCCATGTATCATAACTCAGACCAAGTCCCACCTGAAGCAAGGAAGTACCCAGAGAGCTATGTCAGGCAGACCCCACTGCAAAGCCTTCAAGCCCAAGAGAGAACCAGAGTGCTAGCAGGGCCACTTGCTATTGTCCTTTGCCTCGCCTTTGCTCCATGCCACAAGTTCCACTCGAGAAACTCAGATCCAAGGCTATAGGGCACAGCAGTGTCACAGTGAGACAAGAGAGGGAGAGGTACTAGGGAGATAGCCAGTACCTCGGTGATTTTTCCTCGAAGCCTTGGGGGCCAGAGGAGAAAGTTGGAATCTGAGCTGGCCAGGTGACAGGCGTCTAAGGACGGCTGAGCTGGCCAGGTGACAGGCGTCTAAGGACAGCTGAGCTAGTCCTTGGCCTTCACACCTAAGCTCCCTCCCACTTCTTTCCTTTCTCAGGCTTCCTGTACCCTCGCTGCTATAGGTCCTGCTGAGGGACAGCATGTGTTCACTCCAGGCTATCCTCCCATCTTCCCGTCCCAGTGCCCATCTTGTTGCCTGTCTTGTTGCCTGTCTGCCACTGCCCACCACCACCCATCCACTCTAAGGAGAGACACTGTAGAATCAAAGATCTCTCCTTGCCATATAGCATTTACTTTAAAAGTGGATTTTCAGTACAGCATCCTCATTCCCACGCAGGCACCGAGTGGTCTCCAGGACACCAGGAGACCATAAGGAGGCCTCTTCTCCCTCCTCCTGTGCTTCTCCATCTCTGCCTCAGAGCACCAGCCTGGCTAGGCCTTCTTTAAGAGCCTCCATCTACCTGGGTGCCTGCCACTGGCAGCACCAGACCAACATCCAGCTCAGAAATAAGCCCTAACCTGAGGCCAGAGCCCTCCCACCCTCCCCTGCAGGTCCCTGGACAAGTGCTATCTGGAGTAGCTATGAGCCATGTGTTCAGGTAGGAAGCTAGGCTGTGGCCAGACTCAAACTATTGTCCTGTCTCATGAGATCTGGATCCTGGGAAGCAGATGGACACAAGTGGCAAGGGCTCTGCCTCTGGCTAGGTCTTGTGGGCATAGGCAGAAAGGGAGTGTGGGGCTCCAAAGGCCTCGGTGCCACTGGGGTGTCAGGCATGTGCAACTGTGCCCTAGGACCTGCAAGGTCCTAAGCCAAGGGTTCTCCTCTCCCTCTTTCTGTGTAGAGCTCATTGGGCTTCATTGCCCCCCCCAGTGACTCATAATGGGGGAGAGTGGAGGCTGAAGCAGAGAGAGCTGAAAGCGGGCAGGTGATGCTTCCCCAGCCTCCAGCTGCCATGCGCTCGCTCGCTCCCTCACTGCTGGAGGAGGCAGGCTGAGTCACCCTGCTCTAGGGATGTGCTGGGGTGGGAGGCACACTCCAGGGTAGGGGAAACATTGGTGAAAGGTCAAGGCAGAGGGTGTTTGGGTGGTACCCAGGAGGGCAGGTGAGAAAGAGCCCTTCTAATGGGTCTGGTCTAAGTTGGACAAGTGGGAACTGTGCCTAGAGCTCTCAAGGGCATGGGCAAGGATTTCAAGCTGTACAAGGAGTTCCTGGAGGGGTGGGGGAAGCCTACATTCATGCCCCATGTGCCCCCCCAAGAGATCAGCTACCAAGATGGACACAATCGTAGATCTACACCAGAATCCGACTTCAGAACTCCAAAGGGGCCGAGGCCTAAGAGGATTTGGTGAAAGCCAGAGTCATTCCAGAGAACCCGGTCCTATTCTGACTTCTCTCATGCCCAGAAGACTACCAGACCCTCTGTGTTTAAAGCAGAACCTTCCACAAGCAAACCTGACTGTTCCAGAGTCTTTCCTTGGTCCTCACAGGGGTTCCCTGCCCCACCCCTCCATGGACCTCAACAGCTCTAAGCAGAGCTTCTGGGGTACAGGTTAGAGGGCTGGAAGTCCAGCACCCCAGTGCTACAAGAGCAGCATGAGCAGAGGCTAGCTCTATTCTGGTTTATCCACTGGAAATAGAGAGACTGGCAGTGGGAGGGGCTTTCCTGTTGCAGGGACTGAGCTCCCACAGTCCTTTGGGCTGTGTAAGGGAAGCAGGATAAGAACTATCCAGGAATTAGGCAGAGGGCCTGGGACAAACAAGCCCTGGGTAGTAAGCATGGCCCCAGAAGGGACAGGGAGGCAGCTTGAGACAGTCCTCAGCACTCCTCACCATCTCCAAAGCCCTCTGCCTCAAATCCTTTAGTGAGGTCAATTGTGAGGAGGACATGAGGGGACTAATTTGGGAGTATTTTTAAAACTGTGGCCCGGGTGGAGGGGTTTAGCAGTTGTCGGCCATCTGGAATAAAGAATAAGAATCACCTCCCTAATCCTATATTCCCTAAACCCTAAAGCTGGTTAGCGTGGGGACAAGCAGCAGGTGGGTGGGGGTGGGAGTGTCTGTTCCAGAAAGGGGCAAAGCCCAAAGAGGTGTCCATGGACCTGGCAGCACCTTCCTCCCGCTTGGAGGGCGCCTGGGCCTAGGGTGTGGGCAGAGGAGCCCACTCAGCTCCCCCACTGCTCACGCTCACTCACTCCCCGGGCCTCGCCGGCTTGCGCAGGGGCCGTCAGGTAAATTAGATCTGAAAGCTGACAATTTCTGACCATATTTCCTTGATTATTTCAAACAAATGCACAGCAGCCGCTGTAAGGAGATTAAAGTGACATAAACGTCCCGAGTGGGAGGGGGGAGGGCAGAGGATTCAGGTCACCCCCATCCGTCCCCCGCCTGACAGACGCTATATCGCTATCCAATCCAATAAAAAATCCCCCCCTTTTGCTTTAATTAATTTTACAGCTAGCTTGCTTAATTACTTTCAATCAAAATCCTCCTGCCATCGCAAAATTAGAGATGGTTGAGCTCCATTAGCCTAAATTCTTCATTTCCATATAGAAAAGAGGCTGTCTGCAGAGCCAGCCTGGGCCCCTGGCAGGACAGACACCAGTCTGCCCACCCGCTGCCAGCCAGCCAGCCCACTCTGGCTTCCACTCTCTGGTTACCTCTGCCTTCTTCATGTTCTCTCATCTTCTCTACCATGGCACCCTGGACTTAGGGCTCAGGAGGGGTGTCCTTCCCACTACCTAGGTCTTCCTCAGACACCATGAAGCATCAAGGCTAGGCTGAACTAAACGGCCAGGTTGACATAGTGTCCTGCACGCACCAGAGCTCTGCTTCTGGGGTTTCCCCCTTCCCAGCTGCCTCTCAACAGAGCTTCAGGCCTTGGCTACCCAAGCTCACAGCAGGGCCCACCAGCCTTCCGCCCTCTAAGTCACTTAGCAGCAGAGCAGGAACACTCCAAGTCTTGGAGTTTAGCAAGTCGGTTTAGATCCTGGAACCAATATCACCCAGGGTTCCCTCCACTGACTCCTGGCTAGAGCTGTTGCCCACTGTCCCAGCCACTGTAGGACCGAACAGCTGTCTCAGTGGCACAAGGCAGCACAGCGGCCCCCACAGACTAGTGTTCACCCCCCCTCCCCATAGCCATGGTTCCCAGTCTGCAACAGCTGCTCCTCCACCCCCAGCCTGGTTGGTGGGTGGTGGGTCTGGGCTCTGTCCACACCCGGTGCTGTGCTGGCTCCCTTCTCCTCCCCTCCACCTGCCTTATCCTCATAGCCCCAACCCCAGCTCCGGAGACTCCACTTCAGGTTTTCTATTCCACAGCCCTGAGTGTCACCACAGGGTCCAGCCCAACCTGGGATCCAGCTGATTAAGGATCTGCAACAGGATGTAGGGATTATAATAAAACCTGGCTCTGGACCTTCAGGGGCAGTAGGCCAAGTCCAGGTTCTAGGACTCCTCTCCTCTCCTTTCTCCACAATGACCCCCAGCCCAGCTGTCAAGTGAAGACCTGTCAGAGGGTCCAAACAGTTCCAGCTAGGCTCTGGGAAGTGAGCAACACAGGTGGCATCCTGGACCAAGCTTGTCAGAAAGGCAGAGTGGATCCAGCGAGGGAAAGGAGGACTATCTGAAGTCGGCCTTGTACCCTCTATGTTCTTGGGATGGGAAGCCAGCCTGATCTCTTTTAGGGAACCAATATGTTGGTAGGGTGTGTTCAGCATGGCACCTGGGCAAAGGCAAATCTGTAAAGAAAAGGTGTCCCATGGGGTTGAATGAGATCCTTGCAGGCAACAGGCCCTACAGCTGCCCCATGGCTATGGCTGTCTAGCATGGGGTGTGAGGTCAGCGATTGGTAGATGAATTGGAGCTGAATTGGAGCCTGTGTTTTGGGACCCCCAGTAGCTCATGCATCTGTCTGCTCCCCTATGGTCCAGCTCTAAGGTACCTAGATGACCCTTCTTCTCTTGGTTTGCAGTTTCTCAGCTGCATCTTGAATTTCTACTGGCACTGCCCACTCTGGCCCTCGGGATCCTAGAGGATAGCTGGAAATCTCAGGAAGCTTGGAAGCTAACAAGGACACATCCAGTATTTAACAGCCACCAAGAGAGAGGGGCTCCTGGAGATTACCTGGCCTTGCTGAGCCCTAGGGTCAGCAAGTGAAGGGGCAAAGAAGGAGGCATGAGGCTCTCTCCTGGCTCCTGTGCTTCCTGCACCATGCCCATCACACGGGCCTGTACTCTCTCTCTTGCCTCTTTACCTGGGACTCACCACATGGAGTAGGCGGTGGGAGAGGCTGCAGTGACCCCAGCCTGTGGTGGACACTTGGCTACTTCTTGTTGCTCTCTGTCTATTGAACTGGGGTGAGCCTCATTCCTGTTTTACCCAGATCATCATGCCTAGTCCAGGTGAGGAGAGGTGGAGGGGTAGACAAAAAGGCAAGTTCAGGGACCCAGAGATCAAAGGACATACACTGTAGGAAGTCACAGCACAAATTCTCCTCCATGCCAGGTGGTCCCTGTGAGGCAGCATACGCTTCTACACTGGCGCCTGGGCAGAGGTACCTCCTTCAACTCTGGGCCTGGCCTCCCTTATCCTAGGCATCCCTCAGGGGTCCTAGTGATGCCTGCCTTTGAGAAGCTGTCCAGATCATCCCTCCCTCTGTCCTCATCTGCCAGCCCTGCTCTTGTTTGTGGTTCTACAGTAACAATCCATCCATCCACCTCCTTAGACTAAGAGATCCATGGAACAGAACCACGGTCCAGCACAGCGTCTGGCCCAATAAATATTTACTGAAATGAACACAGAAAGCTAAGTGCTTCTTGCGTTCACTAGGGCAGAGCCGGGGACCCAGGGTGTGGCCTGACTCCTGAACCAGATCCTGCCTAGCTCTAGGAACCTTCTCTGCTTGCCAGGGTGGGGACTCCCTGGGTAGGAATGAACTGACACTGTATCTTGCCCTCTTCAGCCCCAGGCTCACCTCCAAACGCCCTTCACCAGACTCTATCCAGAGAACAAAGGAGGCCCCAGTTGTTCCAGTATTTCTCTGTAAGGGGAACAACTGTTGCCGGCCAGTCCTTTCCGAATAAACCCAGCAACTGTTTTCAGTGTAGGGCAGTTTTCTCCCTCTGCCTTCTGTCCTTGTCCCAAAAAGGAGAAAAAGAGATTAAAAAGAGAGAGAGAGAGGGAGAGATGGGGGAAGAGCCCATACCAAGCCCCACAATCTCCCTTAACGGGCTCTCAAGTCTGTCTGGAAATGTTATGAGCACAAAGAGGGCACATGAACAGCCACCTGCTGCCCCTGACAACTGGGACAGCCGCAGCTAAGGGACAGGCTGTGAGATCAGGACCCAAAAACAGGAGGTGAGAAAGTGAAGGATGCAGGGAGGTGTGGGGGTGGTTTGCAGAGGGACAACAGTAAAGATCAAACCAAAGAAGGCCGAGGGCAGTATCCGGCCAGGAATGGCAGGTAGAGAGGGGTGTGTGGCCAAGAAGGCTCCTGGAGGCCAGGCAAAATGGAGTGGCCAGGGGCTTGTTCCGTGCACACTCGGTGGGGTAGCGGATGTGATGGGGGTGGTGAGGAGGGAGAGAAGATGACTGGAGAAGAGGGAGAGAGGTCTATTAAAATCCTCTCAGTGCATAACACAAAATGTCAGGGTTTATAGCTTCATTCTTGGCTTTGCTGGGACTGAGAACCCTGAACAGAAATGTCACCGCTTGTCATGTTTAATCACCTGCTGTTTGTTAACACCTCCCCTGCAAGGAGCCTGTCTCAATCTGCCCCTGGGCCCCCAAGGGACCTGGAAACCGAAAACATCCAGGCTCCTTCTCAGGGGCTGTTAGTCCTGCCTCAGCTTCCTGATGGAGGAGCTACCTCCTGCTGCCATCTGCAAACTCTCAAGGAGTCCCAGAGTGACCCTTCTTGTCAAGAGGATCATGACCCCACTGGTGTGAGATGGCGAGCCTGGTGTGGAAGAGCAGGCAGGCACCTCTCCTGCTCTCCAGCTTAACCCACCTGCTGCTTCAGCCCGAAGCTAAGGGGAAGTCAGTCAAGGAGGGTCTGGAATTCCCTGGTGTCAGCTTGAACATCAACGGCCACAAGACATCTACTGTTTCCTCTCCACTTGACTCTGATCTAGTGACACCATCCGTGGTTCTGGCTCCCTCTTGGAGCATACTCTCCTGGGTTGTCTAGATGAGGAATCTGCTTCATAACTTCCTCCTCTGGGGTAGAATAGATGTAGGGTGCCAGGGTAGCTATGCCCCGGGTACCCCTCAAGTTACCCCAAAGACACCAGGATGCTCTCCACCCCCTAAATCATGATATGGTTAAATCTGGCAAAGAACTCGGGTCTTCTGAAACCCATACAAGCAAAGAGGGGGGCAAACCCAGTTCAGGGATCAGGCTGAGCCCCACTCCATCAAACAGCTGCTTGCAAAGCAGCCACTTGGCTCTCTGGAGTTCCCAAGGTAACCCTGTAAGTTGCAGTAACAGAGAGCAGAGGGACGCTGCTCTGATGAACTCCTGAACTGAGTGAAGTGGTCTCTGAGTGGGCCAGGGCATGCATCCCCACCATCCCTCTGCCTTCACAGAAGCACACTGTGTAAACACAACCCTGAAGACTTGTCTCCTAGGAGAACAACGCTAGTCTAGATGGCTTCTACAAGTGGTCTGCTCTGCTCTGCTCACTTCCATCTTACCAGGGACGAGTCAGAGTGACCCACCCTGGCAGCCCTCCCTGAAGACAAGGGAGAGTCCCTTTCTCAGGAGCTGTGAAGGATGGAAGCCTGCAGTGAAATAAGCTGCCCTGTAAGGTGTTAGCAGGCATTTGCATCAGCCACGACACTGTAGGTGGGTCCAGGGAGGATCCAAGGGGGACAAGTGGACTGTAAATGGAATCTGGAGCCCTTCAGGGACACAGGCTGAATAACAGTCAATACCCAGGATGTAAGCTTTGTAATTTCCCCTCGACATTGCCATGTGGAACGGCTCCTCAGGGATGCCTGCTTCCCCCCTGGCAAGGAAGCTCCATACTGTGTCTGTCTCCTGGCTTTTAGGAACAAGTCTGGCAGTGACTATAGGCCTCCTGTTTCCCCACCTGTGTTTTCTTTTCTTTTTTTTCTCCCCTTCAGTGCTAGAGATGGAACCCTGGGCTTTACATGTTCTGAGAGAGTGGCTGTACCACTAGGCTATATCCCCTTGCATCTGTGAAACAGGCCAAAATAAACCAAACCTTGTCTTTTTCTAAGAGAAATGAGTGTTAGGTGTGACATGCACCCTCTGGGTCTCTCAGAAGGAAGGTGCTAGCTAGAAACTCCAGAGGACATGTGAGGTCATGTGTCTCATGTCCTCTCCAGATGCTCTAATCCATCTGTGATCCATAGGAAGAGAGGTCTCAGTGTAAAAGGTATATATTTTCTGCTGCAAGCCCTCTTCTAGCCCCCACCCCAGGGCCTCCAGGCAATGTCTTGTCCTGCCTGGGTGGCATCTACATACCCACTTGAGGACGTGCACACCTAGCTGAATGCAGCAGACCACACAGCAAGGCTGGGTCAGGGCAGTGGTGTCAGGGGGAGTCAGTTGTAAGCCACCCCTCCTGCACAGGACATATTTAGCTCTGGAGGTCCCTAGCCTCTCCAGGACCTTAAGGGCGGACTGTATGGCTGGCTAATTGACTTCCCTAGTTGATATGGCATCCAGGGCTCAGAGAATGCTTTTCTTTCTAGTCCTAGGTAAACTGAAGCAGTTGGTGACCTCACCTCTGTCCACCATGTTGTTCTGAAGGGTGGACACTCTGCCCAGACTCTGTTTGGTGTCTGCTCCTGAACCCCCTTCTTCTGGGGTGGAGGACTGATGCCTCTAAGCATGAGGCCCCAGCCTCTGCCAGATGACACCAGTTTTTGAAAGCTGTTCCTTTTCACCAGCAGGCACTATAAACACATGCAGAGTGTGTCTTCAGGTAGAAGCAGACCATGGTGCATCCCAAGAGGACATCAGCAGTGGGGCCTGGCCTGGGCTGTGGGCACTTCCAGGTCTAGAGCTGGTGGGCCCGAGAGCTCGGATTTATCAGATGAACATGCCTCCTGGCCAGGCCGCCTGCTATAAGCCTTTCATTAATTTACTATTAGATGGGAAATTACTCCTCACCCAGGAATATAAGTTTTCATCTTATTTTAAGTTGGATTCTTAAAACAATTACCAGGGCATCTGGCGATGACTTCACCACTCGGGCCCTGTAGGGGAGAACGGCAGGCAGCCCCGAGGCTGCACAGGCCCTGCTCTGGCCCCTAAGGGGAACTGCAAGGACTCACAGCCCCACCTCTGCTCTGGATCCTGAGAGAACAGTGGACACACAGTGTCTCTGAAGGCTGCCCTGCCCTTTGTGGAGAGGCTCCTTCCAGTGCCACCTGCCCCCTGAACCCGCTGGTGACAGTTGCTGAGAGCTTCAGCAGCTGGTGCCTCGGGAGCATTTTCTATTTTTAATTGTTTGATCGGAATATTAACTCATCTAGGCCTGCTCCCAAGGCACAGTTCCCAGCCAAAGGGTTTCCCCCGTTTCCCACACCTTCCTTCTCCCCTCGCTAGTCAGAATCAACGTTGAAATTAATAATCAGAGACACACAGGCCTCTGTGAATTTGCAAGAGATCAGAATATGGAAGATTTAAAAAAACAAAAAAACAAAAAACAAAAAAACAGGCAGCTTCCTCCATAACCCAGAGACACCTTAGATTGGTCCTGGCCTTCTCTGTGCTCTCTGCAAATTGACCCTGGACTCCCGGGCAACAGTGGCTGCCCCAGCACACACAGGCACAGCCGCTCTGATACCATCCATCCTCATGCTTCCTGGCATTTCTCCCTGACCAGCGCAGCTCTTTGCCCGGGGTCCAGACCAGCTGGGCAAAAGGCTGGTTTCTGTTGTAGCTTTGGGCATTCCGTAGAGGAAGGGAACCCTTAGGAGATCGGCCAGCAATCTTCTATGGTCACCAAAAAGACTGGCCCATCTTCCAAGGGCCAGTCACATAACCAGCCTGAATGGGGTGGTGCTTGAGCTTGGGATAGACCACTTCGGAGTCAATTGAGTGCAAACCTGGCCCTCTCCCCTTCTCAGGAAGGGTCTCCCACCTAGCCCAAGCTCTCCTGGCCTCTTGGCCCTCCTCCCTCCATATGCCCTTGGCTCCCACTGCTAGCTCTTCCCTCTCAAGGTCACGGGGCCTCCACACCAGGAATATTTACTCACCAGACTGGCCCTGTTAGCAGCACTCACCACAAATATGCTTTCTGATAAAGTTGGCAGAAAAAATTCTAGCGCTCAAAACAATGTCAGAAATTAGCCCCCACCCCGGGCCAGCCAGGGTGAGGTGGGGCCTAGAACAGGTCATGCAACTCTCTGGGGACAGTCCTGGGGAGCTTTTGTTACTCTTCTTCTCATTTAGCTCCTTCCTGCTTTACCTCCAACATACTGCCTGTTGCCAGGCATTGAGGACTGGGGACTAAGCTGAGCTGGGTCTTGGGGAGTAATCTTCCCACAGCCTCCAGAGGCCAGGGCCAGGCCAGGCAGTCTCTACCTTGGCTGCTCCCTGGGCCGTCTCACCTCACTGAGCCCCCTCCCCCCACCCCGTCCTCTCTCTGTGCACAAGGGCTTTAATGTTTTTATTACCTGTTTGACTCGCTGCCTTATTGCTTCTCCCCTTAATGGGGCCGTAACCGTGGAAACGAGGAATAAACGGCCACCAGAAAATGAGATGATTAAACAGGTCACCCTGGCAAAACAAACTCAGCTAAGGAACCTCTGGGGGGTGGGAAGGGGGAGGCTACCCCTCCCCCATTCAGAGCCATAAGGCCTGGCTGGACCAGGGCTGCCCACATGGCCAGATTCTAGAAAGGACTGGGGCAGATACAGTAGGTCGCCCCCTGCTGGTCAGCAAAATACCCAGCCAATCCTCAGCTGGCCAGGTCTTCTGGCTTGCTGTGGCTTTGGGCTCTCAGGCAGCAGGGAGAAAAGCACCCTTCAGAGAGAAATGGAAGCGGAGACCACGGAGGAGACATCTCTTTGGGTCGGGTGATACAGGTTCCAGCAGTCTTTCAACTAAGGTGGGGATCCCCTAAGGCAGCTCAGCCTGGCTCCTCCAGTCTCCTCAAGTAGGCACATTCCCTCCCAGGAGTCCCCTTAATTCAAGGACAGAGCCCTAAAAGAAAAGCTCAACTCTGGAAGGGACCCTGTGGGAATACCAGGTCTCTAGAGTGACAGAAAGTATGTTTCTCCTCCTCACTGTTTCCTCTAAAGCCAAGGAGTACCCTAACCTCAGTCCAGGCCACAAGACAGGCTTTAGGAAGCTGTCTCAACAGCCAAGCACCTGGACCTCTAGCAGGGCTGTGGGGCCAGAGGACACCCCAAAGGGTAGGCCTGGGAGATGGTTTTAAGAGCCGTGGCTCTTCTGGTACGGCCCAAACATTCTACCTTGGCAGTCTGGGCTGGTCCCTCATTCTAGCCTCCTGCCTATACTGGTCAGACACTGGACGGATCCTAGCCTCGAACAGAAATCCCCGGAGAGAAGTATGTTTGGCAGGAGGGTATGGACCACAGCAACAGGACCTCACACTCCGGGTCCACCCTGTTACAAACCACAGTCAAGGCTAGTAGCAGCTGTCTTAATGTCCCCTTGCCCCCTCACTTTCATGATTCCAACCCATTCCTTCCTGTAAAGCAGGCCCTAGAAGCTCTTGAGAAACTAAAGCCCAGGTCCTGAGGGAATCAGACAACATTTCCTGCCTTCCTCCTTCTGCCCCACTCAGAAGCTGGGCAGGCACTTGGGGAAGAGGAATCTCCATCAATCAATTGCACCAGCACTTACGGTGGGAAGGCATGAGCCCCAGCCCCATACAAGCACCTGGAGCTGTCAACACAGCAGCTAATGGTCATGTCTAATGGTCAGCATTAAGAGCTGTAGTGGTAGATGAAAACAAGGTCCCCAGCCTTAGCAAATGAGCACGAATATGGTCCTGGCACACTAATGCCATGGGTATAACCAGTTCCTCAGAGCAGCAGGCCCCGGCCAGCCTCTTATCTCTTATCTCTTTCTAGGGCCAACTGGGTATGAGGCTGGCAAGGGGCGTGGGGGAGCAAGGTGAGTAGGAAGGGCCTGCTTGCCAAAGCTGGGTAGCCTGGCAAAAAGGCAGAAAAATGTGCTTGCACAATGGAAAGCAACTGCTCTCAGAGTCGAGGGGAGAGGCCTGGGAGAAGTCTAGAAGACTTGGATGTCCCTATGGTCACTCTTTCATGAACATCCTGATCCTCATTCTGAGCCCCTCTTCTTAGTAGGAGACGATACCAGCTCTTTCTTACACTGCATGCCCACAAACCAGGGCAGTAGGCACCCTGACTCTGCCAAGTTCCTCAGGATTTGCTGAACTGCAGTCTCACATGGGACATGTGTTTGAGAGCCTGGGGTGTAAGGTACAGACCGCTGGACAGGGACACACCGTGTGGACCACCAACCTTCCACCTTTCACAAGCCACCCAGTAAGGTAGTCTGCCCAACAGATTCTCCTCCACACCCCAGGGCCACTGGCTTCCAGGGCCTTGCTAGACCCTGGCCTGGCCACCCCAACAGCTGCTGCTTGCCTTGGGGACCCATTTCTGGTAATTACTTTGGAGCAACTTCCTTCCCTCTCTCACCCTGAGGACCAGGAGAAGGGAAAGGGGGAAGCTGGGCATTAAGAGAAGGAGGCGTCTGTGGCAGCAATAGTTGATCAAGACTTAAAAACAAGCTCAGGAGGGCTGAGCCTTGGGTTGTGCAGCTGGTGGTGAGCTGAAGACCCGATTCTCTGATAAGGGTGGGCTAGTCCAAGGTAGCTGATGGAGAGGTAGGGATGCCGCAATGGCCTACCTGGCAGGGTCCAGGGAGAAAAGTCAATTGCCCCGCCTCATTCCCTGCCTGGGGAAGTGGGCAGGGACTTGAGCCGGGGCAGCAGCTTTAATGAGGAGATGCTTTGCAGTGACTCAGCCCCGCAAAGGTGCCTCCATTTATTTTATTTTCCATCATAAAAACTCAAGCTGCAACTCAGCCAGATTCCCTGGCTGTGGGGGTGGGGAGTATCGGCACTGCGAGGCAGGAAGAGACATCTAACTGATGCTGTGCTTCCCCCACTGCCCTGGGCCTCTTTTGAGAGTCTGTGGGTTCCCTTCGGGGGTCCCTACCAGGGAAGAAGGTCTGAGGTGGGATCTCTCTGGGGACCCTTGCAGACCTACTTTTGCTGCCTCTGTAGGAGAACGAACCTGCTAGGCCCGTTACCAAGCATTTTGCCGCACTGTTTGCTACTTTGTAATTCACTGTTTGCTACTTTGTAACTAGTATCAAGGCTGGTTGGCAGCCCTGAGCTGCTTGAGTAGAAAGCGTCTCAAGTGCTTTCTACTAAGAAGGGACCAATGGTACACTTCCCACCTCACCCTGTGACTCTTCCCTGGATGCCTGGCTCGCTGAGTAAAATCAGGTTGGTAGTCAAAGACCTTAAAGGTCATCTTTAAGTCCCTCTCAGTGTCGCCACTGGGTACACAGCCAGCCTGTCTAAATGGTACCAGGAAACACACCACTTCGAAGACAGCCCATGCTGTCCTTGGCTCTCATGGCTCCTTCCTGCCAAGATGGCACCAGATCACCCGCCCCCTGCAGACTAGCAAAACCGGTGCCCAACCTGGCCCCAGCTTAGACTGGTTGAGTGGGTGTATCTGGCCAAGTAGAGTCTGCAGGAAGGAAAAATTGAGGGTGATCTAGTTTACCCAACCCAACAACCCCTTCCAGAAGAGGCACAGACCATTCCCTGGTACATCCAGAGCCATGAGGGTTCCCAGGAGCGTTTGAACCTCTGACTCACAGAAGTTCTGTGTGCTCACACTTTGAGGGCAGAGTGTGAAAGTCTTTGCTCCTTGGGGTAAGACCCAACTAGCGGGAGGCTGTTGTCATTCCCCTGCCTTAGGCTGTTTCCTGGGCCAGCTCTCTTGGCCTCATCTTTCCTGGCCTCCCTATCATTTGAAGGTTGTGTCTCTGTGTGACGTGTGAGCAAAGGATCTGCCTAAGAAACAAGGGTCCTAGCCTGGCTCAGTGAGCCCTCCGGTGATTGGTCCGGATGGCAGGCCTTCGATCACAGTGCTCCAGTGGGTAGCCCCTTGCCAGCTCTTCTGTGTTCAGTGGCCATCCCCGTGAACTTGATCTCTTGCCTATTTGGCCCTTTACCCAGAACAGTCTACTTGGATCCTTTACAGGACGGCTCTTCCCTTCTCAAGAGGGGCCTTACAAACAGATCCCACATAATCAAGGACAAGCTCTTTGTCACAGCTCTACTGCTCTTACATAGTCATTTTTACCCAGGCTTCAGTGTGTTCAGGCCCAGGAATCAGCCTGGGGTGGGGGGTGGGGGCTAATCCTGGGGAGCTTCCCAACTATAGGATGGATCTACCTGTATTTGAAAGCTTCCTCCCTGAACCCCCTCCCCCTTTCAATACCCTCCCCCAGGGAAATCACTCTAAAAGGGCCTAATGGAACCATGTCCTCCTCTCTTCCTCTCCCTCCCTCCCTCCCTCTCTCTCTCTTTTTTTTTTATTAGCATTTGTGGAATTTATTCCCAAACTCTCCTAATCTTCCGTACACAACCATTTGATTTGCATAACCCAACCCCCTCTCATAAAAACTGGCTGCTAGTTTAATTAAAAAATGTAAATTTGCTGTCATCTCGGGGCCTGGTGAATTAGGACGACATCGGCATTTTTTATTGCTAAAGACGTCCAGATTGATCCAGCCCTTGGCTGAACTATGGTGGGGGAAAAGGGGTCCACATGGCTCTTGAGGGTCTTGAGATCACCCTGTCCCCTTCTGAGAAACCTCAATTCTCCCCTGTCACTGAATTACTCATGGTCAGAGTGCCTCAGGACCCTGAGGTGTCCAAGGCCTTAGGTGCAGTGAACCCACCATCCAGTACTTGTTGGAGATCCCTGGTACTGACAACTCTTTGGGGCTTTCCCCTTCTCACACTGTGCTCAGGTCCTTAGCTGGAGCGACCAGAGCTGCTCCCACAGGAAGGAAGCCCTGTAGTGCACTGCAGGAGCAATAACCCTTGGCATGTCCCTGTGTATCAGGAGGTCAAGGGAGATGCTCTCAGCTCCTGGAGATGAGAATGGAGTTGCCCCAGAGACGGGCTCAGGGGTGACAGATCTGAGTCCCATCCTGCTTCCCCTTTTTGGTGAAGTGAGGGAAAGGGCTTTCATCTGAAGTTCTGAGATTAAGTGAAACTCCCGAGATCAGAGAAAAGGTGGGAGGTATCATTAGACAACTCCTCCAGGAAACAGAACTTTGACACCGCGGACCTTCCTCTGTGTGGCCAGAGTCCAGCCCTGGGTCCCACTGGGAGTGCCCTGCTCCAGCTGACTTCCTGGCCACTCTAGCTTCTAGGAAAAGTTTCCAGAGCCTGTCTCTGGAGTGTGGAGAGCAGTATATCTCCCTAGAGCCCTTAAGGTGCCACAGGAGGCTCTGTCACTTGCCGCCTGCCCTGCCATCATGACACTCCCCAGAAGGGATATGGAATCATGCCTCCATGGCAGCCTAGGAGAGACTACCATGGCAGGATGGGAGCCAGCTCCAGTTGGCACTCAGGTCAGAAGGAAGAGGGTAGGGCCCGCCTTCCAACTGAGTAATGCCTGAGTCCCTTGTGCTGGCCCATAAGCAGGCTCCCCTGTGCCAGGTAGGGGTGGTGCCAAACACTGGGCCTGTCTCTGAGGTCTGCTTCTTGGCTGGCATGGGTGGGGGCCCTATTTCTGAAGAAAAGGGGGTGGGTCTGAAAGGGTGGTGATGAGACACCTGATTAGAGGTGGAGGCGGCTGGTTCTCTGTGGGGTGGAGGACAGGGAGGGGCAGGGTGGCAGCAAAGGCTTCAAGACACCTTCTTCAATTTGCCCAGCAGGGGGCGTCATGCCCTTCCAGGGCACAGATGTCCAGAGGACCTCCACATCCCATTAGCCAAGAACACACCTGTTTCTACAGTCTAACAGCTCTGGGAAGGTTCCCTGCCCCCCACAACACACATCCCGACTGCCCTGTGCTGCCTCCTGCCCTCTCTGCCTTACGCTCCTTTGACCTCAGAGAGGCAGCTGTCACTGTGTGGGTCCTATGGGACTATGCCATGAACTTGGACAGATCTAATGACAACTCTAACTAATACCATCTTTTCTAACCCCCAGTGAAACAGAAGTGGGTCAGGGACCGGTTCTGACCAATTAGCAAACTGATTTTCTCTAAGACACTGAAGAAGAGGCTGCTTTCCACAGCCTAGGATGTGAGGGTCCTGGCCCAAAGTTGGTTTCCATAGAAGAGGCTGGTAGGAGGCCAAAGAATTAACTAAGGTAAGCCTCACTGGACTCAGGCTGGAGGCTCAGATGAAAAGAGAACTACTGAATACAATTAAGTCAAAACTAGAAAGACACCAAATTCACTGGTTAAACTCTGCCCCAGGCCAGTGGGGCACTAACTGGAGTCAGCCCTAGTGCCATACCCGGCTCCCCAGACCCAGATATCCGAATGTAGTCTTTGGTCTGGCCTACCATCACCCCCCAGGGTGGGGGCTAGAAGGGGGGCTGAGAGAGAGTCCTGGGCCCCTTACTTTGAACTGATAACAGCCACCTCAGCCCACAGATTCTCAGGTGAAAAACACTCATTAGCCATAATAAGCAGCTTGATCATCCGACACAGCCTTGTCCCAAATAAATTAAATTCCTTTACCTTGAGACAGTCGCCCCGAAACCAGACTAACCACCTTTCCCAACAGGACGCTGCTTTCAAAAACTAAACCACCCCCCACTAAAAAAATAAAAACACACACCCCACAAGCCACACACACACAGAGATCTTCGCAAAGGGAAAAGTGTGTCTAAAAAACACAAGAGAAAAAACACGGAGAACAAAAACCCCCACAAAAAACCCCTAAATCCTCTCTCTCTCTGGGTGCCCCCCAGCTCCCTGTCCCCTTGGTTCTTTCGTAATGACAAGCATCAAATTAGTCACAGTCAGCAAGCAAGTAACAAATAACAATATCACCATCCAGAAAGCAGGGCTAGCAGGGACCATGGGCACAGACCCTTGGCGTCTGTCCGGTACCCTGGGCTCAGCTGCTAGCTCACTGGGCTAAAAATACTAACTTCCGTCAAAGAACCGAAAGAAAAGTGAAAGAGCCTCCCCGTGGGTTCCCACCGCCCGTACCTGTTCCAAGATCCATTCTCCGCTCCTTGGTCCCAAACTCTGCGAGAAACGCCATGAAAAGAAGAAGAAGAGAGAAAAGAATGTGTTTAGTGTCGCACGGGCTCCCTGTCCCCGCCCGCCCGCTGTCCCTCCCCGCCGGGCCGAGCGCATCCCGGGCTGGGGGGCGCGCGCCGGGCCGGGCCGGGCCGGGCCGGGCCGAGCCGGGCCGGGAGGGCGGCGGCGGGGAAAGTTTGCTCCGCGCCTCACGCTCGCTCTCACGCTCGCCCCGCACGCTCCCGGCAGCTCCGAGTTGCTCCAACTCAAACAGAAATTGCCGGTGGCCGTGGGCCGGCCGGGGATCGCGCCCGCCAGGCCGAGGGCCTCCCCGACTGCCCGCCCCGTCCCGAGCGCTCAGGGGTCGCCGCTCCGGCCCGGCCCGGCCCGGCCCTCCCCCGCCCGCCCGCTCCCGGTACTCACCATAGTCGGAGAGTCGAAAGCCGAATTCACTTAAATAATCAACTTTCATAATACTTAATTAATGCCTAATTGCAACTGATTACTCCCCGAATAACAAGTTGTTTTAAAATCCTGATGTCATTGCTCCTGACGGTAACACTCAGGGTAACAGTTTGGCAGGAGGGAGCGGGGCGGGCGGGAGCGGCCGGGCGCTGCCAGGCGCCGAGGTGATTGGCAGGGCGACCGTGGCACCGCCCCCTCGCCGGCCGGGCGGCGGGCAGGCGGGCGGACGAGCGGGCGGGCGCGCGCGCGGGCTCCGGCAGGTGAAAGATCAGACTCGCGCGCGCGCGCGCCCGCTCGCCTCGCTCCGGCGCTAAGGTATGGATGGGCGCGCGCGCGCCCAGCGCCCAGGCTCCGGGAGGAGGGAGGCGGGGCGCGCCGGCGCTCGTGGGGTCGCGTGCGCGGGAGCGGGAGCGGGAGGCCGGCGTGTCCGCGCGGCGCGTGTGGCTGTGTCCCGGAGCCGAGCGCCCGAGCGGAGCGCGGAGACGGCACTCGCGCACACGCGCCTACTCTCGCCGCGGCGCGCGCGCGCGCTCGCACTCGCTCGCCCTGCTCGGCCTCTCGGCCAGAGCCGTCGGCCACCCTGTGCGCGCCCGCGGAAACTTTTCCGCGCGGGAGCGAGCGCAGGTGCGAGGCTTTTTTGCGGCGCGCGCGCGCGCGCTCCTGCCGTTCCCTCCGGAGCTGCCCTTGGGCTGCGGGCGGGGCCGACGTGGAAGGGGTTTTGTTTCCCTTGCTCGCCCCACTTCCCTCATTTTGTTGCGGTTGTTGGAGTTGGAAGAAGAAAGGAGTCGCGCGCGGCGCGGCTGGGCGTGTCGGGGAAACTCGCTCGTCGGCCTTGCGCTCCCCGTGCGCGCTCCCGCCCGCTGCCCGCCGCGCTCCCGCAGGCCGCACAGTCAGAAGTTGCCACCGCTTCCTTTGCTTTTGCCTTTCAAATGGCCCTCGAGTCCCTCCATGTCAGACCACGCATGTTCCCAGGCTTTCTCCTTCCTCCTCCCCATCTTCTTCCCTCACAGTTTCTAGGCTGTCTCCTCCCTTGATACACGTCATCACTCGGGCTTCCTGTCCATCCCTGGACACAGGCATCCCCTCAACCAAGTTGGCCAGTGTCCTGACACCTGTTCCCTGGGAACCACACCCTGCCCACTCGGATGTCCCTTAGGGCTGGGCTTGTCTTTCTTGACTCCCCCTTTCTCCCTGGATCTGAAGGTCTCTTTCCATGCCCCACCCTCCCGTGTAACCCTAGGAGGTCCACGCTGTAGCCATAGGTATTCATGACCATCTGGCTTGGAGGTGCTGGGGAAAGCAGGGAGCAGGACCTCAGCAGGCTTGCCAACTCAATACCTGTTCCCACCGTGCCCAGCTTCCTGTTCCTTGGTGCCCCAGCCTGCTGTCTACCTCTTGCTACTGTCCTCTCTCCTGCGGCAGGATGGGCCACTCGGCCTTCCGATGAGCACAGGAGAATGGGCTTAGGCTCTCCCTAGTCTGGGCAGCATTCAGCAAAATGGCGCTGGCCTATTTTTGCAATATTTCTATTTTGCAAAGGGAGGGGCCCAAGGAGGCCTTGAGGCAAAGACGTCAACAGAGTTAACAATCTACTCTTTCTCCTACTTTCCCCTTATTTTTCTCCTTTTCTTCGACTGTTCTTTAGTTCTAAATGGCCCCACCAAGAATACAGCATCTCTCTCTTGTTCTGCCACACTCCCTAATCACTTCTTGGCGACCTCAGTCCAGGTTGTCACACACCCTCCATGCTTCAGGTCCATTCCCATCCCTATGTGCAAAGTCCTGACTTTACTGGGTGTCCACTGGCCCTAAAACCCTGAGTAAGGAAATGGGGCTCCTTAAACCAAGCCATGTGCTCCCCAACGACTGGCCCAGGGAAGTCAGGCAGAGAGCACCATGAGCCCAGCTTCCCTGTGGGATCTCTGCGTCCAGGACTGCCTTGGGAAACCTCTGTGGGTGCTGCTGTCCAAATCCCTACCCCCCAAAACCCCAACAAGGAGTCTGTCCCCTTGCAGCGCTGGCTTGTAACAACAGGCAATTAGTCCCAACCCCAGCCCGGTGCGGGCAACCAGGTGAAGACGGAAGCCTGGCGCCATGTATGGAGGGGTGGTGACCATGTCTGCTGCGCATACAGGGAGCTCCCTGTATGTCCAGAAACTCCCTGAAACTCCCTGAATGTCCTGGGTTTCAGATGATGATAATGAGGGATGACCCTCAGGAAAGACAGGGAAAACACCTCTCCCTTGCAGTTACCCAGAACAATAACTTTGGAACCTCTGAGGGTCAAAGGCAGACTGGAAATGGCTGGCAGGGCAGGACCTAGTGAGCTGGGAGGAGTCCACAGATCAGGGCCAGCAAGAGGGGCTGCCACACACGACCTGTGGTGGGGAGAGCCCTGGGCTACCTGGGAAGCATCTTTTCTTCTGAGGCGGTGGGTCACAATCAGCCACCATAGGTGACACAGACTGGACTCAGGAGTAAGGAACCATGTACAGCGGAGGACAGATGAGTGAAGTAAGAAACTGAGGCCAACTTGGCACGTTAGGATTTCAGCACCAAGCTGAAGGCCACAAGTCAAAGGCTGTGTGTTAAGAGCCTCCAGATCTCATCTGCTCTATGAACCTGCCCATACCAATGAGAGAAGCCTAGGATGTGGCATCTCTTGGCGCTGTGGCCCATCTGACGATGCCTTCCTGACCACTCTGATGTGGTGACACCTCTGAGACCCTGTGACGAGCCATCATGAGAACATTCCACAATTTCTACTGGGCTCCAGGACCTGGGCTCGGAGCCTCCAGGTCTTTCTAGAACACCCCACCCCAAGCAGAATAGAAACATCTTTAGCAACCTCATTGGCCCACACCAGCCCCCACTCTCCCAGTCAGGCTGCCATGCTGGCTGGCATCCTCTCGCACCCCCAGTGTGCCCACTCATTCTCTCTCCCTCCCGAGCCTGGGGCCCTCTCACTCACCAACCTGTTTACACATCAGGTATCTTATGCTTTATCTGTTCTCATTTTGAATTTGTAACTTTCACATAAACTTGAACAAAGCTCCTTTTGTTCCTGCACCCCACCCCAGGATCCCAATAAACTGGTTCCCTCTGAGGCGACTGGGCCAGGGCACAGAAGCCTTAGCCAGAGGACTGTGTGTGCATGTGAACAAGCGTGTTCGCACCTGCGAGGGCATCCGTGTAGTCGAGAGTGCTCTCCACAGGGATGGAGGAGAGCGTCAGGAAAAACAGGAGTGTGGACAGGAGGGGGACACAGAAGGGTGGAGCCATTTCAATAAGGCCTGGGCCTCAGTTGGAACCAGGCTCAGCCAGCAGGTAGCAGAGAGTGTGGGCCCCGGACAGGTGGGTGTTGGCCCAGGGGACAAGCACAGACGAAGAGGAAACAAAGGGTTGGATGGAAGTGGTATAGTGGGTGGCAAAGCAAGATGCCGAGGCCACGCTAAGTGTAAGGCAGACACAGGGATCACATTATGGCAGGGTAGGGGCTGGCACAGCCGCACGCTCGGCCTGTAATCCTGTTAGCCAGCAATCTCCATTCCGAAAGAGCTTCATTTCTTTGTGAATATTTGTAAACTAGATATCTAATGGAAAATTATAGGAAAATTATAGTGAAATTCATGACGGAGAAATCCGATTATCCCTAATTCAATTATGCCATCTTAGCCCACACAGCACATTTCCCATTTTTTTCCCATAAATACCGATGCCAGGGGTCCCGGTAATCAAATAAAATTGAAAATCATCTTCCCATTAAATTCAATTAGCCGCAATTTCTAAAGCCTATCAGAGATTTTAATTACTAAATTATAAAATTCTCCAATGCTAAATTGAAACCAAAAAAATTGCACATCCTTATATTTCAGAGAAAAAAAAGGGCCAGCAAAATCCTTCAAAAATGTTCCCTTCTGTCCAACTCCAGAGCAGTTTCCCTACCTGGAGGGACCTCATGGTTGCTGCTGCCTCTTTGCTTGGCAGGGATGCAGTTGGGGGGAGTAGAGGGTAGCACCCATGCAGGGAGGGGCCCAGACATTACCACTAACAGAGGAGCAAGCCACACCCCTAAGCCCAGCTAGGATGGTAGCCATCTTCACGATCCTGGCAATCTTGGCTCCTGAGATATCCTCAGCTCTGTCTCTCACAGTGAGGCCTCAAACTGTCAAAGCTACCTTCTTGGTTGGTGATCTGGGCCACAGCTAGTGGGGTTCAGGGACAGACAGCTTCTCACTTAAGTGTGGCTCCCTGAACCACTCCTGTGGGCACCCTGATGGCTCGGGCTGGGTCAGAGATGGGAACAGAACGACAGACAGCAAGTCTCTGTGTCCCAGGGACTTCTTATCCGGCGGGCATTTCCAGAGTGTATGGGTCCTGGCAGGGCACCAGCTTCCTGGGACAAGCGAGAGATCAATCTGGCCCAAATCTGGCGTCTCCCTACACTTCCAGCATATTCTGCTGCCTTTTCCCTCTCCGGAGAAATCAGCAGCCTTGAACTGGCCAGAGGAACACCTTGCCTCACGGAGAGACCCTCTTCCAAGCCCCCACCCCCCTTAAGGGACACACTGGCCTCGGTACCTAGCAGAAGCCCCTCCTCCACACCACTTACCGGCCGATAAAGGGTGCTCTGTGCTTCAGGAGAGCCCAGGGAGGTGGCATTGGTGGCAGCATAAGGTCTGCCCTGTCTAAAACCCAAGCTAGGTGACTGGGTAGGCAGCTAGTGGCCCCAGCAGACTTAGGGGAGTCAGCAGAACCCTACCAGCAGCCCAGCACCCAGGAGCAGGGAGCAGGTCTGATCTGCCAGGCAGCCTGGAGTGCCAGCAGGGGAGGCACCCGCAAACAAAACAAAAACAAAAAAGTTAATTATCTTTGGCTTTTTCTTAATAAATATCCAAACTGGCCCGGCCGGATCCTCCACTTTGGAGGGAGAAAGAAGGAGGAAAAAAAAAAAAAAAACCCAAACCCAATCCAGTAGACTCATTCTTTCTGTGTGCCTACTTTCCCCTTTGTCTCTGGTCCTTGGTTTGTCACTTATCAAAGCAATGACACTTTCACATAAATTTCCAATTTTTGCAGAAAATGGTTTTTGTTGTTGTTGTCTTTTTTTTTTTTTTTTTTTAGTTTTTGGGGGTAGAAAAAAATGGGTGAGAAACCTCGGAAAGAGGCAGGAGAAAGATGTGAGGGGTGGGAAGGGAGACAGGTACCCAGCTGCCGGGTGCCTTGTAGCCACAGCCCTGCTGGCAGTCTGGCAGTCTGACCCTGGCAGGGCCTTGCTTTACAACATTATGTTGGCACTTTATTTCAGTTACTGTCAGGGGACCCTCGGATTTCTTATGTTAAAGTCACAAAGCCACCTAGGTCTCACTGGCCACTCCAGCTGCCCTGTTGCTGCATGGTCTCTGTGCCAAACCTCTCTTCCAGGAGTAGGGCTGGGAAGGAGAAGCCAGGGAGAAGAGCAAGGGGAGGAGGGAATGTGGGCTGTCCTGGGGTGGGGGTGGGGGTGGGGGTGAGGCTTTTCTGTATGGAGTCATGAGCATACCTGTGGAGAGGAGAGTTTCGTGTTGCTGCCTGGGCCTACATGTTCAGATGGTGCGTGTACATGCCTGAGCCCAAACTGTCAGAAACTCAAGGCAGGGCATGGGGTGGGGGCAGCCACCAGGACATGGAACGCTGGCTTTGGGATTCTTCTGGCTGGGTTCAAATGCCAGACACTGGCTGTGTGACACTAACCAAGTCACTGGCCCTCTCTGGGACTTCATTTCCTCATATCAGTTGTTTAGGTCTGTGGGTGGGGGAAAGGGAAGAGAGTGGCTGCCAAGGAGTATGGGGGCTTCTTCCTGGGAGATGAACAAGTCCTACAATCAATAGTGGTGAAGGTTGTACACCCTTGGATTGTACATTTAAAATGGTAGATTTTATGGTGCGAGGATTATATTTCAATACAGTGCTCATGAACTAGTGTAGGGAGAAGTAATGACGGGTATATTCTCCTGTTTCGGACAGAGGTTCAAAGTCAGCATTCATCCTGGCATGAATAAGCGACGGACAAGTATCAACTGTTAATATGGAGCTTGGGCTGGTGTCTGTGAGTGTATACTGCTGGTGCTTATAAATGCCTCTCTGGGTTGCTGGCCAGCAAGTTGTCAAGCCACTGAGCTGCCCCCACCAACCCCATGCCTGGTGGGGGATCCTGGGCAGCTGCTCCCTGTCAGGGGTGGGGAGTGCATGGCCTCCTCCCCCCTGCTTCAGGTCCCTGGAGAGAAGGCTGCCCACCCTGGCGGGCAGACTCCTGAGCTACACTCGCTGTCTCGCAGACGCTCATATTCTCCATGTGCAGCAGACCGTGAATTCACCTTCATACTAGTTACAGGGTTATTTAGCTTCTCCTGACACTGACAATCACAAACTTTAATTCGCTGCTTGGTTTCTTCCTGCTGTGCCCTCTGCCCACCCCCAAAATCCTTGGGAGAGGATGGAAGGACTGAGGTCCAGCCCTCTCTTGCCAAAGCTTGCCCTTTGGAGTGATGGAGTGATGGCAGGAGGTGGGGATGGTGCACGGGAGGAGAAGCTGGGCAAAGAGCTGGAAAGAGAAGGTCTGGGAGAGAAGAAAGTACCACCCCGGCTAATGGGAGCCTCCATCCCGCTCCTCCAGCTGACACTAATGTATTCAACCTGACATCCATCCTGTCGTGAGTGACTCACCCATCAGGCTGCTGAGCTGAAGGCTGGCTGGAACCCATGGGCGGGCGATGGGGACTCAGTCTGGGGCTGGGCTTCTAAGACCAGGCAGCTGGCATGGGGCTGGCTCCTCTACCTGCTGCTAGATTAGCAGGTGTCCCTCAAGAAAGCAATTTACCAGAACCCATCCTACAAGCTCATCCCTTCTTCCCACCTTCTCCACCAGTCTCTTACCAGGTCACACCAGCCCCTCCTGGAGGCTTTTCCAGACTTACTGTCCTGGTACCTGGGCCACTTCTGTTCCCTTGACAAAAGCAGGTAGGAAACTTAGACCTCGAGACATCCGCCACCCACCCAAATCACAAAAGCCAGAGACCAATGTTGGAGATAAAGCCATAACCAGGTGGCTGGCTGGGTGCAACAGGGGACTCTCTCATTGACAAAATCCAGTGCAGCCACTCATCAACAGGCAGAGTCTCAGAAGAAAGCCAAGCCAAGAAGGCTCAAGAAAGCCCAGCCAAGAGGGCTCACAAAGACTAGAAGCTAGAGGTTGGATAGAGAGAGCAAGGTCAGCCAGGGGCACAAGAAAGACAGAGAAACACATTGGCAGGTCCAAGCGTGTGTCCACTTCCTCCTAAGCCCCACTCTATAGCTCCACCCCTGCCAGCCAGAGAAGTGGTCATGGTGGCCTGGGCAAGAGAGAGAGATGTCAACGGGGCCGATGGGAGAAGGGGCTTGTTGACTGCAAACTGTCCATTATGGCTCAGATTATAAGCATATTGCACAGGGCTCTCTGCACGATGCCGGGGAAATCCAATACGCTGAAAGGTTAATGCAATCAATTAGGGTGACAAGGAAGTAAAGTAAAGCCTTCCGAGTAGATGAAAAGGAGAGAGGGAGAGGGAGAGCGAGCCATGAGTTGGGGGGGGGGCAGCATGAGTGGTGGGAAACCAAGAGAGAGAAACTTATGGAGCACACAGAGAGAAGGCCTGGAGGGGAGGAGAGATGTAGAGACCTGGGAGGGGCTGGAGCAGAGCCAACAAAAGAGGCATTCAGATATCTGGGTTGTAGAGCTCCTATCCCACACCTCCACCCATCCTGATCCGACTTGGAGCCCCACCCAGGTGTATCCCATAGCCGAGGTGTCAAACCAGGGCAGATTGGATCGCTGACCTTGGACAGAGCAAGCACCCACTTAGTATTCCCGTGGGGCCTTCTCAGCAGAAGGCCTGGCTTGCGCCCTGGCCTTCACAGGCTGAAGCAGGGACCCAGACCCTTTTCTTGCCTTGCTTCCTCCCAGCAGTTCAGAGCCTGGTGGGCAGGACCCCTATGTCATTAGAAGCGGATGGTCTGAGAGGATGGGCCACATTCCAGGGCCCATCAAGTGTGAGGGACACAGGACTGTCCACTGTCCAGTACACAGAGGTTTTCCAGACTGGGAGAGGGAAAGCTCCAGGGCAACTTCTGGCGGGGGGGGGGGGGGGCTTTTTTATGGTTTTTCGAGACAGGGTTTCGCTCTATAGCTTTGGAGCCTATCCTGGAACAGGCTGGCCTCGAACTCACAGAGATCCACCTGAATCTGCCTCCCGAGTGCTGGGATTAAAGGCGCGCTCCACCAACGCCCAGCCTGGGGAAACTCTTGACCTTCCTGAAGTTGGGTTCTGGGCTGGCTGCTTTCAGCCACTGCCCACTCCCTTACTCCAGCAGCCCTGCAAAGTACATCTTCCACCTTGGAAAGTGGGCCAGGGTGGGGGTGGGGATTGGGGGGTGGGAGGGACATAACGATGCTTGGTAAAAGCTACAGGAGGAACACTGGGTGCAGGAGCTCCCGAGCTGGGACTTGAGGGTAAGAGGGACTGAAGAGAGCAGGAGGCACTAGGCAGAGGGGCAGAGGCTTGGCAACTTTAAGCAGGACTTCAAGCATCCTGAAATCAGTCGTCCCCCCCCCCCGCCAGGGTCCCTATGCAATCCCAACCTCACTGTGACCACACGGCACTGAAAATGCACTTAACACCAAGGATTTACACACTTAGGCAGGTTACAGTGGCAAATCTCATGCAATGTATATTTTACCAGAGAGGGGACAGAAATCAGGAGCCAGAATCTGGGCCAGCAAACCCTCCTCTGTGAAAGGGCCAGGTAATAAATATTGTATACGTCACAGGCCAAACGGTTTCTTCTGTAGTCATTCTACTCTGCCATTGTAGAATGAAAGCAGCCACAGACTATGAAAATGAATGGGCATTACTTTCCAATAAAACTTTATTTACAAAAAAAAAAAAAAAAAAAAAAAAAGCAGGCTGTGAGCCAAACGTGACCTGGGAACTGTAGTTTGCCTGGGATTTGTCCAGAAAATGGAAGCATCCCGCCTTTCAGAATTTGGATGATTCCTGGGGACAGTGTGTCTAATCTGGCAGAGGTCCCCAAAGGAAGCAAGTGGGGCAGGAGGGGGGTGGGGGGGCACAGAGACTCAGATCTGGCATGGGAAGCCTATTTATGCCTCACAGCATCCTGGGAAAGCCCTTTGAAGGTTTTGAGATTCTTAAGGGGGCGAGGAAAGAGAGGAAGGCTGCATGCAGTTCTGGTCATTTCCAGAGTCTCAACGCGCTGAGATAGCAGTGAGGCTGAGGCTAGAGAGCAGGAAGGAGCGACCAGAGGGAGCCAGAAGGGGCTCCGGGAGAGAAAGGCCAGAGAGCGCCCCGGAGCTGCGCTGTAACCAGGGTGGTGCTGGCGGCAAAGGGAGGAATCCACGGGCCCCAGCGAGAGCGCAGGGCGCGGGCCGGGCCTGCCCTACACCGGGCCGCCTCTGATCACGTTTTCAGGGCCACTGCCCGCAGGCGCAGACAATGCTGGGGGAGCCTTTGAAGTCCGAAAGGGATGCCGCGGTGGGAGCCAAGGGACTCTCCTCCCTTCCCCCGTGCTCCCTATGGGGAAGAGGCCAGCGGGACAAAACTGGAGCGGGTCGCAGCCTGGCCCCCGAAATGCGAGAGACAAAGGGAAAACAAACAGGTTTGGAGCCAAGCGCACGGTGCTGTGTCTGTCCCCCGCCCCGCCGAGTCCGGATGATGGATGGCTGCAGCCAGCCTGCTCGCCCGCCGAGCGGGCCCCGTTATTTACATAACACTGGCGTTCCACCGGTCACCTCTGACACTGCACTGCCCGGGGCTAAGGCCCGGTGGCCCTGCAGTTCTTCGAGCCACCAGGGACTGTGACAGCCTGTGAAGACCAGGGCTGTGCTGAGTGCCTGGCTTCTAGGGAGCCCTGGACTTGGGGTAAAGCAGGACATGGCAGCCTCCTCCCAGCCAGTTCTTAGCAGATCCGAAGGTGGCTCAACCTCAAAGAAGAGGCAGAACTGGGGGCGGAGTCTAGGTCATTAAACTCGTTCGCCTCTCCAGGCATGGCTAGAAGTAGAACTTCCCTGGAGAACCAGAGGCAGCTACCACAGTGGACAAACAGTAGGGCCAGAGTGGGACACCAGCCTTGCACCAACATCCTAGTACCGCAGCTGCCTGGCGCTCATTCCTTGCTCCAAATCTGCAATCCATCCACCCCCAGCCTGTTTCCAGTATAAAAGCCAAACAGCTCTTGCTGGGCCCCTATTGTTCCAGACAGGTTCCAGTAGCCATGTGGCTCCCATCCCCTGCCTCCAACTCCCCATCCCTCCTGAATGCTTGAAGAATTGAACTCAAGACCAAGTTGGTATATCTCACACCAGCAGTCACACAACGCCCAGAAGAGGGGTGGGGTGGGGGTGGGGCAGCTGGAGCCTTACCTCACCGGGTCCTAGAGATTCCTCAAACACAGTTGGGGCGTCACTTCATCCTGGTGACAAAGAAGAACCTGTTAGTCTTTCCCGGAGGAAACCTATGACTTCTTCCCTCCAAACATGCTGTCATGGCCCCTATGTGTCCAAGGGCTGGCTCTCTGTCACCCATGGGCTAAAAGGCTGATGATGCTCCAGGGTTAGCCGGAAAGAAGGGCCAGTAATTTAGACATGCTCAACGGGCTCTGCTTGGGGCCCATTTTAAGTATATGCCAACTAAAGACTGAAAAATCAGGAAGCAGAGGTACCTGTTACACGGGAAATATGGCTCCTAAGATACCTCTATCCAAAGAAAGTCAGACTATTCTATACACTGCCTAGTGGAGACAGAGAAGGGTGTGTGCGTGTGCATGTGCGTGTACGTGTGAGTGTGCGTGTGCGTGTGCGTGTGCGTGTGCGTGTGCGTGTGTGTGTGTGTGTGTGTGTGTGTGTGTGTGTGTGTGTGTGTTTGGGGGGTGTCTATGTGCACACATGTGTATGCCAGTTACAGGCCTTCAGCCTTCCCTGAACATTTAGTGGCTAAGTAGGTATTCCTGGAGACAATCAATAAATGTAACACCAACCACTCCTTGACTCCTTCCTTTATCCTGGGCCTTGGAAACAAAAATGACAAATGGCAAGCTGTTCCCAAGTGACTGAGTGAGTGTTGGGGCGTGGGGGACAAGGTCAGAAGTCAGGAAGCTACAACTCCATTGGAACAGACTGTGGGTAGTACCTTCCACCCCGATGGACCAAGACAACCCCCAAAGAAGGTTCAGACCAGGGGAGCAACAACACTGAAGGGTCTTCAACCAATCACTAATGTAGCTCAGCTTGCAGGCTCAGGTTCTCTGCAGCCTAGAGCAGGAGTGTGTGGGTCCAGGTTCAATTGGGACAGACTCCACTTGCAGAAGGAAGGACCCAAGGAACCTGACTCCCACCTGGCCCCACCCGCCCTTTCCTGGGTCTTCCCTATACCCTAGCCTTAGTATCTGCCCTGCTGGACAAAGGGTTTGCCGTTTGTTCCCCCTTTCTTGCCTATCCCGAATGTGTGACTTATCAGTGATGCAAGAGGAATAACACCAATTTCCTTAGGCTATGTAATCCCCAAATCAGATTGGGGGGATTGCCGGAGATGAGGTGACCTTGTCCAGCAATCCCAGAATGCCACCCAGTCCCACCACCAGCTCTCTCATTCCCAGGACATATTTAGACAGATAAAGCTAATTGTACTTGACGTGTCCTCTTAAGGAGGGTTCTACTCTCTGCTAGGTCAGTGTTACAGCCTATGCTGGGCTGCTGAGGCGAAGAGTGCCCAGTGGGGCAGGGCCTACATGGCTGCATAAAAGGGTTGACAGCCTGGTGACCCTCAAATGGCTTGGGAGGCTTTCTCTGTGTGCCCAGGACACTTGTGGATCTAGAAGGTGGGAGCTGAGGGGTGTACGGAGGAGTGGACACCTACGGTAGGGGCAATAGAGAGAAACTGGGTGCCAGGCAGAGGTGGACAAGGCCGATGGAACCCTCGGAGTGAAAAAGGGATAGAGTTGGAGATGAGAGGTGAGCTAAGGGGAAGGACTTCGGGCTAGGCCAGGGGAACAGGAATGGAGACCCCCAAAGCCAATGCTGGGAGGAGCTACGTGGGCTTGGCCTGCAGAGTGCACGTTCTGGCCAATGAGCCTTAGGCCCTGGCAGGGGCACCATCTTTGTGCAGTCAGTCCATCCCAAGGCCTCCTTCTTGAGATCTGTCAAGACGCCCCAGCCAGCCTCCCTTGAACCCCCAAAGCCCCCCAACTCTACAGCTCCAGTATCTCCCTTCCGCCACCTTTTTCTCCCTCCCCTCCTCCCCGGCAACTGTGCATTTATTAATTCATGAGGCACTAATTAGTTCTTTGTTTAATTTTGTGTTAAACAGACTGACCGGAATGATAACGACTTACAGCACAGTGTTGCTGTCCCCAACCACCCCTGTTTTCCGACAACAAGGGAGCGCAGGAGACCCGAGCGCTGAACCCAAATCCCTCAGCAGTTGCACTTCATTAAGTCAAAATGTGACAAGGAGCTTAGAGAGCAACTTGCAGATCTGATCACACAGAACAATCGGGAGGAAACTTTCCAGGAGTTGGCTGGGGCTGGAGGCAGGAGGGGGAGGGGTGGAGACACACATAGAGGCACCAAGAGGCGCCCTCCAGGCCCATCCTTGCCTGTCCAGGGCAGGGAGCCTGGCTGACAGCAGCAGGGACATTCATTATCTCTCAGTTGGATCTGGGGCACTAGGAAGATTCTAGGCTCCAGTGAGGACCCGAGCAATATCCAGTAGGCCATTTTCATTTCTTTATTCCTGTGCCTTCTGCCTCTGCCCCTCCCAGTGATGATGCCTTCTTCTGGCCTATAGGAATGAGTGGTTGGCACAACCGGATAATGGCAGTGAATGAGAAAGCCGGGTTAGTTAAGGAAGGGTTCTGCTGGGGTGGGGGGGAGGACCCCTACCCTCAGGGAGGCTAAGGTCCAGGGAAACACCTCAAGGCTAAAAGAGAAAGGGAATGTATGTTCAGGGATCACAGCAGACATGCCCATGTGTTGTCAGGGCACCCTCTGCCAGTTTTCTCGTGTGTGTGTGTGTGTGTGTGTGTGTGTGTGTGTGTGTGTGTGTGTGTGTGTGTTCAAGATTAGCTGTCCCAAAACTCACTCTGTAGACCAGGCTGGCCTTGAACTCACAGAGATCCGCCTGCCTCTGCCTTCTGAGTGCTGGGATTAAAGGCGTGCGCCACCACCTCTGTCAGTTTTCTATCCACCCATCCTCCATCTGTCAATCCCACCATTCCATCATTCACCCATCAATCCATTTTCTGTCCATCTTCTGTCAGTCTGTCCAGGATTAACCATAACTACCCTGAGAACAAACAGTCGAGGGCTCTGTGTAGAGGAACAGGCAATCAGAAGAAAGCAGAGCAAGGCTCTGGAGCCTGTGAGCTGTGGTGGCTGCTTGTCCCCAAGTGGCTGATCCAAGAGTAGGCTCTTGGCCCCAGAGATGTCAAAGTGCCAACCACATCAGCTCTAGCATAGGCAAGAACAACGGCACCAAAAGCAAACCCTGTCCAGCCTAAAGGCATCAGCCCTGACCTGAATCTCTGCCAGAGGTACAGAGGGGGTGTAAGAATGAAAACAGAAGCACACAGGGAGTTGACAAAGTGAGCCCTCCATCTTGCAGACTGTTGCCTTCTTCCTGCTGGCTGCTGCACTTGTCCACGGGAGGCCTGAGCACACACAGCCCACTGGCCAGGAAGTAATCCTGTAGGGCAGCCACAGTCCTCCCTGTCCCTAGCTGGCCACGTCTGAAGTACAGTGGTCTCCACCCTAGCCTTGCAGCCCTGGGCTGGCTTCTGTTAATTTGCTGTCAGGCTGCCTAAGCAAACCAATTAAAACTAATCATTAATTATAAAAGAGGAGAAGAGGAGAGAGGAGAGGGTGAACGATGGGGACAGGAAGAAGGAATTGGGCTAGAGAGAAAAGACTCAGGGCTTTCAGGGGGCTCTGATTTGGGGACTAGGGACCAAGGATTCAGGAAGGAATCAGGAAGAGGCCAAGGATGATGGGAGCAACTGATGGGTAGGAGAGTAGAAGAAAAGGGAGGGGGGAGGAAAGACATGCTAGAGCAGCACCAGGCCTGCAGGAGGCTGACTCCCACAAAATCTCCTCTGCCTAGAGCGGAAATCTCTCTGCCACCTGGGCCCATGCTCTCTCCCACAGGCTGCCTGGCTCCATATGTATGAACCCCAGGCCAGGCTCCAGTCTGAGTTCCAACCTGCTCCCCAGCCTTCTCAGGCCATGGAGATTCAGGACAGCTGCTGGGCCGCCTGGCTACCCACCCCCTGCCACCCCAGCCCACCTCCCCATCTTCATACCCCCTCCTCCCGGCTGGGCCTTTCACAAGGGCTGGGGCCATGTCAGCCCGGCAGCTTGAGGAGGGGCAGCACAGACAACAAGGGGCAGTGTCATGGAAACGGGCACTTTCGTGGAGAAATATTCTGTTTGGCCTCCTTCTTGCATTGAGGAGCTGTCAGGAGCCTGAGTGAGAGTCACACTATCCCGGGACCAGGCGTGACAAAACCTATTTTCTGCCTCAAATTTGATTGATTAAAAAACTTTTTAGGAAAACCATGTTGAAAGAGTGGAAAAAAAAAAGATAGAGAGGGAGGGAGAAATAGAAGGGGAAAGAAAGAATAAAAAGTGCTATAGGGGAAGGAGGACTGGAAGAGAAAGGCGACATCCAGGGGCCAGCCGTCCCCTGCATGCACGCTGCAAGGGTGGCAGGGTATGTATCAGAGGCCCAGACACCGAAAACCAGGCGAAACAGAAAACCCAAAGAGAGCCTGGAACTTTTACACTGTGTTTGGCAGGACAATGAAGGGGCTGCCGGCTCTCTACAGTACAGTGTGGCAGGGGCCGGATCTGGACAGCAGAGGCAGCAGCCAGAGCAGGCTGTCTGCCCCTACATAAGGAGAGAAGACCAAAGCCTCCAGGCCAGGAGGGGCAGGTGGCTCTGCTGGCCAGCACCAAGTTAAGATGGGCTCTTGATTGCCTCTGTAGTTTCTCCCAAAATAGCCTTGACTGGAATTTGGCCAGAATCCTGAAAAATCAAACAGGGTCAAGAGGGAGGGCCTAGTCATTTAGAGTCAGGGAAGTGATTTCCCACACCCCACACCCCCCAGATGTATGCATGTATTCGGAGCTAGAGCAGGCTGACACCAGGTGCCCCCATAGCTTTCCACTTTATTATTATTATTTTGTGTATGAGTGTTTTGCCTGCATATAGGTCTGTGAACCCTATGTGTGCCTGGTGCCCAAAGAGGTGATGAACCTGCTGGGAATTGAGTCTGGGTTCTTTGCAAGAATAACAAAACAACAAGTACAATTTTCTCTTACTTTTTCTTTTCTTCTCCTTTCTTTCTTTCTTTCTTTCTTTCTTTCTTTCTTTCCTTCTTTCTTTCTTTCTTTGTTCGTTTGTTTTTCGTAGCAGGGTTTCTCTGCGTAACACTCCTGGCTGTTCTGGAACTCACTCTGTAAACCAGGCTGGTTTTGAACTCACAGTGATCCTCCTGCCTCTGCCTCCCAAATTCTGGGATTAAAGGCTTGTGCCATCATTACACTGCAGCTGAACAAGTGCTCTTAACCACTGAGCCAAGTCTCCAGCCTCTCACATAATTTTTTGAGACAGTTTCTCGTTGAAACTGGAGCTCACTGAATTCACTAATTGGC
The DNA here is from genome assembly GCF_003668045.3 of Cricetulus griseus. Classification (NCBI taxonomy): domain Eukaryota; kingdom Metazoa; phylum Chordata; class Mammalia; order Rodentia; family Cricetidae; genus Cricetulus; species Cricetulus griseus. The sequence continues at coordinate 7,521,272 of NC_048595.1, forward strand.
TACACCTGCAGAACAGTCATCCCCTGGGATCCTCTTGTCTCTACCTCCCCAGTGCTGGGATTACAGGCATGTGCCACTATAGCCAGCTTTTTACTTGGGTGTTAAAGATATGAACTCAGGCCCTCATGCTTACACAGCAGGCATTTTATGAACTGAGCCGTCTCCCCACTCCCTCAAGGAGAGTTTTTAATAATAGTAATGTAACCAACTGGAGAGCAGGAAGTGACCAACATGGCCCTTCCATGCCGCAGTTAAATGGCTCTGCTGCTCAGTGCTCCTGTTGGCTCCTTTCACACCTCTGTCCTGTCCAGGCAGGGGCTTTAAAGATGATAGAGGTGGGGGTCTTGCCTTGGTTTCTCAAGGAGAAGAGCCACCCCTTTCTGCTTCTGGGACTCCCTCTGGAGAAAGAAGCATCACCATTTCCCAGTGTCCCTGCCTGGCCACCACAGCTGTGCCTCAACTATATCCCTGGACAAGACCTACGCTCTCTCTAGGGAGAAAGGTCTGAATTGGTGGCCCAGTATGCTTCCCTGTTTCTACAGGCCTCAAGGGCCAGGGTGACAGGTGGTGCTGGCCAAGCAGTCAGCAAGGCTGTTCCATGTGCTAAGAAAAGCTCAGAGGAGCTGGGCAGTGGTGCACACCTTAACCCCCCACCCCTCAGGAGGCAGAGGCAGCCAGATCTCTGTGAGTTCGAGGCCAGCCTGGTCTACAGAAGGAGTTCCAGAAAAGGCTCCAAAGCTACAGAGAAACCTGTCTCGGAAAAACAAAACAAACAAACAGAACAGGAAGAGCTCAGAGGTATCAACTCAGACTCCACTCAGGACTCAGCGTGTGTGTGACACAGGGCCACTGCTGAGCTGACACATTTAGCAGACAGATGCTCAGAGAGGTGACACCTCCTCTGGCCTTGCCATAAACAATCCAGTCTCTGCAGCCGTTTCCCAGAGAGTTAGAGATGCCAGGCATGAGGAAGACATTGTCCAACCCCGCCCCACCTGGCCATTACCAGACACTGTGAAGAGCCAGGGTTACAGTGTTCAGCATAGTTCCGGCACATGAAGAAACTATCCCTGGACATTAGTTATTAGGACCCTTCATGGGAGAGATTCCACGGTTTCACGACAAGGTATGGACCTCAAAGGTGGCCCATAGAGACTTAGAAACTTGAACACAACTGTTTCTAGTAGCACCATTCAGGACAATCAAAAGGCAGACACAGTCTGAACTCCCATTAGTTGAGCAAAGGATAAAGAACGATGGTCTATATGTACTATGTGTTAGTATTCAGGCACCTGCACTGGCCTGTCCTTGGGGTTCTGACAGGATGCACCCTCAGCTGCTGCCACTAAGAGCACCACCTGTGCATATCCACTATGTTCCCTTTTAAAGGGGCCCTGACCACCTCCCATCCTTCTCTCTCTTTCTTTCTTTCTTTCTTTCTTTCTTTCTTTCTTTCTTTCTTTCTTTCTCTCTGTCTGTTCCCTTCGCTCTCTCTCCTCCTCTAGTCCCCCTCCCCTTCCCCCTTTTTATGATCCCTTTCCCTAATTAAAAAAAAAAAACCCTCTGCTTGAACCCTGTAGCATGGCATCTTTCTCTGGAGCGCTGCTTTTCTTAAATTATAACACTATGGACTATTATACAGCCATAAAAAGTAATGAAGACTCGACACATGCCACAACACGAGAACACCTGAATAGAAGGTTATACTAGACAGGGGAGGTTATAAATTGTATGATTCTAGCTACACAAAAACATGTAGACTATAGATAGAGAATAGCTAGTGACTGTCAGGGTCCAGGGAAGGGAAGAGTTGGGGGTGACTGATTGCCCACTTCTGTATGGGGTGTTTAAAAACTCTGGAACTTGTTGCATGGAGTGGCTCACACCTTTAATCCCAACAATTAGGAGGCAGAGGCCAGCCTGGTCTACAAAGGTCCAGGATATCTGGACCACACAGAGAAACCATCTTGAAAAACCAAACCAACCAACCAATAAATAAATAAATTCTGGAACTAGATCTTGCTAATGGCTATACATCTTGTGAGTGTAGCTAATGCCACCGAACATGCACTTTAAATGGTCATACTGGTAAACTTTAGGGCGTGTGTATTTCCCACAATAAAACGCATGCTACCACAGGAGGTTAGAAGACAGGTATGAGACATGGGAACTCAGCAGAGGCATTGGATGAGCCAAGCTGGGGCTGCAGGGTGATATGGTAATTTCAAATGAGTCCTGTTTCCTTCCAGCCCTGGAAAGGATTTGAGCCACCATCTGAGGTACTTTGTACCACCTAAACTGATAGAACTATGTGGCCCCGGGATTAACCTCTAGCACCTCATAAACTGGGTGTGGTGGAGCACATCTGTAAGCCCAGCACTTGGGAGATGGAGACAGGAAGGTCCTGGACATGGGCATCCTGGGCTAGACCCTGTCAGAAAGGAAGGGAAACAGAGAGGGGGGCGCACATTATAATGGCAGAGAAAAGGCCAGGTGCCTTCCCATGGATCTCCCCTTAGAATACCCTCCCTCAAGTAACTCCATCTCCCAAACACACCACTTCCCAGCATGCACAGGCAGCAGACAGAGCTTCTACAAATCCCAGGACCCCCAGCCCTGCCTCCGCCTCCGCATATCCCTCTGCCCAGCTAGGCAGAAACTTCCGCTCCCACCCAGGATCCCTGTGCAACAAGCTCCCTCCACAGGGCTCAGAGTTGATGACTTCCCCGCCCCCCAGGGCTCTAGGGCTTCCCAAGGTCGGGCAGTCCAACCCGAAGGGAAAGCCTAGGATACCAGGGGTGTAGGGGAAAGCCAAGTACTCTGGGGGTCCCCTGAGCTCTAATCCCCCATCCCTTCTGCCCATTCCTGAATGCGTGGTGTGCTCACAGAAACCCCTGCCTTGGCCCGGGAACTGTCAGGAGATCAACAAACAAAAGCTGCTTCTTGACAGGGAGTCATTTATATTTTAGCTTCGTTCCATTATCCTAACGAATCCTTCATCAGCAGATGCAATATTAACAGCAGAAAAATCAGCTCATTACATCCGGGGGGATTTCATCAAGCCGGCAATCATGTGTGCAGCTCCCCAAGCCTTCAAGAGGCCAGTGGGGCTGTTATTTATTTATTTTGTTACTTATTTATTTAATTTTTTGGGTTCTTTCCACATAATTGCGCTGCATCTCAGATCTTTAATAAATAATTTGTAGGTCCTGAACTGCACACAGCTTTGCTCTCTGCCACGAGAGCCTGCTTTAGCCAAAATATTTACCAATATTTAAAAGTCATTAGAGTCAGGAAGGAAGTGGGGAGGGGTACTGGGAGTAGCCTGATTTGGGGCTATGGTGCTTATTAATCTTGCCCTCCAGACCCATCTCTTGGGGGGAGGGTGGCCATCCTGCCTGGTGACTCCTGGTAGAGGTCCTGCCTGTCACTCTCTGCTTGATGAGTCCGGATGGAGGTTTCCTGGGAGCTTGGAAAGAGGTTGGAACTATCTTGAAAATACATCCTAGTTTTATGAGGCTAATTGAGCTGGTGGTGGAAGAGACCCACTCCGTACAGTGGCAGGGCCTTCCACATACTCTGCTTCTGCAAGCTGCTTGTGTGTACCGCCTGCCACCTTCCCCGGAGGAACTCAACCAGACAACCTATGCTGCCTGCCATCCACCAGGCCATAGTTGCTATTACAGCTCAGCAGGAAGCAGCCCTCCTGCCTTCCCACGGTTACTTTGAAGGAAAGAAAAGCTCCAGGGGTCTGGAAGGCAGATTTGGCCCATTTTATAGACTTAACTTCAGATCTCTGCTCCGGGCAATGCCACCAGGAAAAAGTGCTCAGCATCAGGGATGACCCGGCCAAGCCTCCATTCTCTCCAAGCATCTTGTCTAAATAGACCAGCCTTCCAGAGGCTCCTGGCTCCAATCCCCATAGCCGGAGTGGCCACCGGTGCTGACAGCACCCCTGCCGCCACCATAGGCTGGCCATGCTTTCACAGGTTTTTCCCAGCGGGGGCTGGATTTCTGCCCAGCCAGGAATGTGCTCCCAGGAATGTGCTCCCAGGATGTCAATTCTAATCTCCCCAGCGCGCTGACAGAATTAAGCTCCAGTTTGTCCGACAACATCCCAAAGTTTCAGAAATCCAGGGCAGGCTTTCTAATCAGGCTGCAGGACAAAGGTCTGGCCTGACCCTGTCACTTCCACTTATGCCTCCTGTCTGTCTGGGCCTTGGCCTTTTCTGCAGCTTCCTCCAGCCTCTGCCCTGGCCACCCCCTCCCCCAGCTCCCCTGTTTCTCCGCCCAGAACTTCCACAACCCAGCAGCCCAGCTAATCCCATTGCCCCACCATCCAAAGCCCAGGGATGCCTGTAAGGTGACCTGCCTGGCCCTCAAACTGCTGGCCCAGCTGTGCTCAGGCTCCCTGATGGTCAGCTTACTAGGCTCCACCGTGGCTCTAGCGAGAAGGCCTCAAAGTCAGCTCACTGTGGTTTTCAGTCAACCCTAGCCTGGGTTCCTGCAATTGCCCACAGCCTTTGACCCTCCTGTTGGAAAGATGGAGAATGCCTTGGTTCCTCTGTCACATTTGGAGGTCCTAAGGAGCATAGACTCTCCCCGTCAACCAACTCTGCCGGTCACTGAGAGATGACCTACTGTCTATGACAGCAGAAGCAACGCTGAACCAGGAGGAGGCAGGGTCTGTGGCCAGGACTCAAGCCTTTGGTTCTCTTGGACCGGGATGCCTTGAGAAAGGGGTTAGACCCTGCCTCTCTTCCACTCCCCACCACTCTGCACTCCTCATCCATGTGGCCTATGGCTGGGCACGGAGTGCGCAAACCCGCCTCTGTATGCACAGGAAACTGCAAAAACAGTTGGTTAGAAGAGGCAAAACCTTTGGGAGACAGAGATGTGGGTGGGGCCTATGAATTAAACTTGCTTTACATTCATCAAAATCTTCATGGGGGCAGAGGGGGTTGTAGACACCTAAGAGGGCATTCAGGAGTGTAGTATCTAGACTCATGCTGGCCATAAAGCTGACCAGGAGAAGGGGGTTCCCAGGCAGGGAAGGGAAAATGAGATGGTTTGAGGAGGAAGAAACAGAGATGCCACTGAAGGCAGGCAAAATCTAGAATGGCCAGGATATGGGAAGGACTGCTCAAGAACAGCCCAGCTGGCAGGCAGCAAAGAATGTTCTGAGCCTAGCAGTGGTGACCCAGGCCTTTAGTCCCAGCACTCAAGAGGCAGAGACAGGCAGATCTCTTTGAGTTCAAGGCCAGCCTGGTCTGTCTATTGAGTTCTACGACAGCCAGGGCTACATAGAGAGAGACTCTGTCTCAAAAGAAAAAGGAGAAGAATGTTCTAGAATGCTACAAGTAGGTAGGGCCATGCCGTAGCCTCCTTGCTTCCCCAAGTGACCCAGGCGGAGGCTGGCCCTGAGCACAGAGTTCCGCCTGTCCCTACATGGGCTTTCCCAAGCCCTCCCCACCCAGCTTCCTTGCTTCTAGGTAAGGAGTTGGGGCCCTTCTTTCTTAGATCTACTGCAGCGATGGGGCAGCTCCCCAATAGTTTCTTTTGTATTCAGATAAATTCTATCACCCCCAGATTGGTCTAACCTTCACCAGCCCAGCCAGCAGGTCCTAAGGGCAGACTTTCACTGAATGCTGAGGGTTTCTGCTTCCCCTGGATGGCAGGCTGGGTTAGTTAGAGAAATGGGCAGGAGATAAAAATGGCCGGTGGGGCTGGGTAACGATGGTGCAGGCCTTTGATTCCAACACTCCAGAGGCAGAGGCAGGCAGATCTCTGTGAGTTTGAGGCCAGCCTGGTCTACAGAGTGAGTGCCAGGACATCCAGGGCTACACAGAGAAACCCTGTCTTGAAAAGCCAAAAAAAGAAAAAGAAAAAGAAAAAAAGTGGCCAATGGGAAGGGCAGTTGGGAAAATCCCTTTTCTGGAAGAATGGCAACCATCATAGTAAGTAGTTTTATCAAGTAACAGAAAGTCCATGAAGGCCTCACTGGAGAGCAGATGAATGTTGGCCTGTCAGCACTTTCCAGAACCCCACTGCAGCTTTCACTGTTTAGTGAGCTCCCTGACTCCCCCCAAACTTTGCCTTTGTGTCTTTCTCTCTGTGCCTCATCTTTCCTGGGTTTTGGTGAGTTATTGTTTTCTTTACTACTTTTTTTCTTTTTCTTTTTTTCTTTTCTTTTTTTTTTTTTATCAGCAGATTGTGTGGAGCTGAGTGGTGTGAGCCTCACCCTGCTAAATAAAGCTTTGGTATTTCTGATAAAGCCATCAAATTCCTTATCACACTGACACAAAGTGCATTTAAAGAGACAGACACCCTGTCCCTCCCTGTCCTCATCCCTTCCACTCAGTTCAGATTTCCAGCTGCTCTGACACCAAATACGGCTCCTGAGGATGGAGGTGGGGGCAGGGAATGGGGGCACAGAGGCAAACCCTCTCTAGATCCTGTCTTTCCCAGTCAGAGCTGCTGGCACCCTGAACCCAGGGCTGGCCTTGGGGTGTGGTGCACTGCTTCCTGGACCCATTCTGGAACCAGGGGAATACTGTCATTGGAAACCGCCCTGAACCAGGGGATGTCCTCATAAACAGAACAACCCTGTGTTAGGACACCAGCCCACAGGAGGGAGGAGAAGTCCCTGGAGAAGTCCCCGGAAGCTGTGGGCCTGTATGGCAGCCCAGGCACTGTGAACTGGGATTTTGTGCTTGTAGCCAAAGCCAGTACAAAGAGGGGACAAGGTGAGATACTGAGGCCCCCTTAATGCAGGGAGGATGAGAGGGCTGTGTCCCCATGGAGCCTGACTGTTCGCTACATGCTCAGTAAAGCCCTGACTCCTGACACAGCCCCACAGGCCGATAGGACTATCACGCCATTTGACAGATGAGGAAACCAAGGTTGGCCCAATTCCACACAGCCAGGGGCAAAGCCAGCAAGGGCTCTGGCCTGTCTGGCTGATTCTCTTACCGTGAAAGACGTCTCTCCCTTAATCAAGTCTGAGAGCTGACCCCTAGGTCAGACTCTGTCCATTTCCTCAGTTATGATTCCTGTGCTCCAGGGTCCTCTCCCACCTCCCTGGTCCTAACTCAAGAGCCCAGGCCTTGCGCCCACACACAGCTTGCTGGTTGAAGAATCAAATTTATTATTTTTAATTATTTTGATTTATCAAACCAGCAGCTACAACCATATTAAACCAACTTGGCTTCTTGGCATTTAACAGAAACAGCTGCTCCAGGGCTCCCCCAGATTCCAGGAAACACCCTGCCTTTCCACTTACTTCTTTAGAGGTACCCCAGGCCCCTAATCCAAAGTCCCCAAATTTGAGGGACACTTACCTGCCAAAAGAAGGTATAGGTAGAAGTCACAGAGGCTGGCCACAGAACAAGCTAGGGTACAGCTATCAGGATGCAAACACCCCATCTCCTGGCTTGGAAGACCCTTCTAGAGCCCTGACCCTGAAATGGGGTAGTGGTGCCTGGTTCAAGTACAACCCCCTTAGTGGGCATTTGGAGGGGTTTATTTTAGAGTCTGGGTACTGGGGAGACAATACCAAACCACAGGTTTCCGTGGGACATCCAGGTCCATCTATCCAGGACATAAAGAGAGGCCAGTCCATGGCACGTGAGTGTGCGGTGTGTGTGTGTGTGTACATTGTGTGAGTGGGAGACACGTTTCTGGCATTAAAAAGCCACAGAAGACACCCCCAGCCATTTCTAATCTCCAGGGGGATGGCAGGTCTTATCTTCTCAATGGGGTGAAGAGGCCACCCATGCAGAAGGACATTTGTAACCCACTGTACTACATCACAGAGTATCTTCATGCCCGAATAACAGGCTGGGGGCAGAACAGGAGCTCACTCCCACTGGTCTCCGCTGAATCACAACCTGGCTATAGAGAGCCCCACTCTGGCTGCAGGTTCTGAGCTCTGATGGGCACCTCTAGGCATGTTATCTGTCCTCTCTGAGGTCGAGTTTCCTTATCTGTAAAGAGTACATGATGAGAGTGCCTGTCTCAGAGGGCTATGGAGACGGGAGACAGCGAGTGGAGAGTCCCAAGCAAAGTTTCTACACATATTCTGTGTGCAGAAAGAAACGGGGATGGTCATTGTCACCAACATTACTGAAACCTCTCCCTGGCTGGGATCTGATACCAGAGAGTGGCAGACTGGAGGGCAAACTGCATGTCACCAGGAGAGTTCAGAGCTGTCTCTGGGAGGCCATCGTCCATCGTCCCTGCTGCCTACCTGAATGAATGGCTCCTGTGGGCAGGAAGGAACACAGATGACATGGACAGTCACAGTCACCTATCAAAAACTGTACATTCAGTCTGCTTTCCCAGGACTCATGCCCTAATATGGGCCCTGTAGCTTTCTGGGTTATTTCAAGTGCATGTGATAATGACTCTAAGCTTTGTTTCTGCTGCTCTCAGAAACCTTCCCATCTGGGGAGAGGAGTGGGAGAACGTTTGGCAAAGAATGAGAAGGACACAGGAAACACAAGGTCACAGCGAATGGAGAGAGTGGGCACAGACGGGTGAGCTACGGGGAAAGAACAGGCATCGACCACTGAGCCACAGAGAGGAGGGACATAGCTAGACTGGACACAAGGTGGACACCTGACCACGCTCCAACGCCCACTGCCTCTGGAAATACTCCGGGCAGCACAGCTAATAGCTCCCAAGGGAGGGATTTAAGAACAAGAATAAGAGCCCCAAGCCTACCTCCTCGCTCATAACTCTAGCCAGGGGCCCTTCTGCCTAACAGCCAAGCTGGCCCAGGGGCCCCTTGGAACCTTGATTTATTTACGGACTAATTATCTTTCTGCTCAACCTTGGCCCACCAAGTTCAGACTGCAGAGGGTTAACTAGACAGAGGGGCTGGCTGGCTTTGCCTTCACTGTACCTCCATTCTGGAACTCCTATCACCTACCTCCCCCACCCCCTGATCTTAGGGAAAAAAAAAACCCATCAAAATAACTATTTTATGTCTCCAAATATGCAGATCATTTTCTTTAATGAAAGATGCTTGACGTCTCCGATCCAATTAATATGCAAATGCAGGAGAGGATTTATTTGTGACATTCTGTCTGGGTGAGAGAAAACAAAAAAGGCCTGTTAACCAAAACACTAATTGCTGTGACTGATTGTCACATATCATCATTTTCATAGGGTCTCCTCCATTCCCAGCTCGCAGGGAGCTTGAAACCAGGACTCACTCCACACAGGCATCAAGGAGAAACAGGGCAACTGGCTACCGGCCAGCGCGTCGCCCTCATCATGAGACCCTGTCCTGGGCTGAAGGAGGTGGAGGGTCCATGTGGCTCTGGTCCCCTTTGTCTGTCTCTGACCTTCTGCCTCTCTTCACTGGTTATCTCTCTTGCTAGGCTGTACCTTCCTTGGGTGCTTACTGGGCAACGTGGGAAGGGCAAACTCCAGCATCTATTGGTCTGGCAAGTAGAAGCGCCACATAGCCTCAGCCCAGTCAACCTTGGGTCTCGGTGGAAGGAAGTAGAGGAAGGCCCTATGGGGAAGAGGCGCCCCTGCGGCCTCCCTGGGGCCTCTCAGTCACCAACCTCTGTCTCCCTATCTTGTTATTCATGCTTTTTCTGGCTCAAGGTCATCGTAGAATCTACTGAGTTACACCGCCTGGGGAAACCGAGGCTTCCATGCTGTATAGTATCCTCCCCTTCTGAAGACACGGCTACTCCTCCAGACTTCTCAGTACCTGTGGAGGCTAGGTAGACAGATGCCTGTGCCCTAGCCTTGACCCATGTGGTCAACAAAGTGGGAGGGTCGGTAGTCTTGGCACCCATCTTCCTTGAGTAGTTCCATGATACCATTTTCCAAAGGACCAATTGCTTCTGCACCCTCCCTTGCTCTACGGACCTCAGGAAGGGGATTACGGGCAAAAGGGACTCCGATTCCCAAAGGCCAAGTGGAAGTAACAGGGAAAAGGCATATCTTGCCCAAGAGTATTCTGGGGGCCATGTAGTTCCAAATGCAAGAGTGGCTCTCTTCCCACAGAGGGGCTGGAACCGAGGGACATCACAGGATATCAAACTTGGGGCCTAGTACCTTGGGGGACTGATCTCTTACTGCAGAGCTCAAATATTTTAGGTGGTTAAGGAAGGCCTCTTCTGGGCACAGTGGTACACACCTATAACCCTAGCACTCAAAATACCAGCACATGGGAGGTGCAGACAGGAGAATCACCAGTTTGAGGCCAGCCTAGGCTACAAAGCAAGTTTGAGCTTAGTCTGGACTACATACAAAGCCATACCCTATCTTAGAAACAAAAAAGAAGGCCTCCTCTTTTTTCCTGTCTCCTCCATAGAACTCTTCCAACTTTCCAAATTGGACAACCATAGTGCACAAGGTTGAGCAGTTGTGGAGGCCCTGGAGACCTGCCCCGAGCGTATTGGGCTCTACATCTTGCTGGAAAACAAAAAACCAAAACTTGGGAAGTCATCAAGCAAGAAGCAAGCACCAACATGATTGGTCCAAGGCTCCGCGTCTGTTCCTAAAGAAGTACTCCAGAAAGATGGCGGCTTCCCTCTAGATTCCCATCTCAGAAGCACCTCAGCTCCTTCAACCCAGCTGCTCCCCTCAGGCAACTCTACCAGGGCCTTGAGGAAGAGCTGGCGCCAGGGCAGCATGGGGCAGACACTCTCCCCCCAAAAAGATCTGCCCCCGCACCTTGAGAACAGGCTCTGCAGGATGCCGAGCGGGGGAGCTTGGAAGCCTTCCGGGAAGAGCACCACCCTGGCACCAGTCCCGCCGGGAAGGAGGTGAGCTGGGTCTACTACAATGTCTGCTGCTCACCTGACTCGCGCCCACGGAGGCTGAGCACCAATAGGGTGTGCGTGGGTGCAGACGGGTGGCGCGCATCATGGCGCCAGGAGCCCAGGGAGGAAGGGCAGGCGGCTGGGAGTGGCAGCAGGCTAGTTGGTCAGCTGAATGGCGCCCTAGCTGTAAGCTGGAGTGGGAAGGCCCCACCCTTCCATGTAGATGGCAAGAGAGAAAGGGTCCTCTGTACATTGGGTCCATCTTACCCAATGCAGATGCGCCCACTTTCCCCTGGCGCGTCTACCACATTAGCCAAGAGAGAGAAGCCTGGCCTTATTTCTGCTTTGATTATGCCCACCTCATGGAGGCTCACCACATAGCCAGTGGGGCCCTGGGGTGTGGGACACAATACTTCACTCTCACCATGCCATGATTTAGAGCCCCTTTAAAACGAACACATCTGTACATTAAAACCACTCATAAAACAAAGGAGTGAGTGGCTGTGGCTCTGAGCAGTCTATTAAAGCCAGACGCCCGCGCCCACCCCACCGCCCCACCCATCCCTTCCCTAGTACCCAGCCTCGGGCAGCATAGGCCACACTGGACACAGCAAAGTTGGGTCTGGATAAACCAGCTTCCTGGAAATGGGCAAGGAGGCCCTGTGCTTTGCAGGTGTTCCTGCCCAGGCTTAGAGGGCAGGCCTAGACTGCAGGGAGGGCATCAGGCTAGAGGCTCATCCCTGCTGACTGCTGGTCTTCCTAGACCTTCTCCTTCTTCCCCATGGTTAGAACAGGTCCTCTGAAACTAGACGCCTAGAAAATTCATCCATTTGTTGCACTTCTCTTAAACACCCCTGGTTGGGGTCACAACTGTTTTCTGGGATCATCTCAGGTGGCCACACTAATTTGATACCTCCTGGGCTGCACACATCCCCAACCCCAGAGTCCTCCTTGCCTTGCTCCTCAGGGTTCTTCCCAAACCATGGTAGCAGAAAATCCACACCAAGCACACAGCCAAACTCTTAACATCTGCCATGTCTCCCAGATCCCTTTGGGTCATGGGTGGGGATAAGTCTACTTTCCCAAATTACGACCCCAGAGCTCTTTTGCCATGGGGGCACTTCTAGAGAGGGCAGAGGAGTTCTCTGCATCTTCGATGAAAAGTGTAAGCCAAATGCCCCCTTGAGCTTTAAAAATACCCTAGCATCTACTTCATGGGACAGAGTAAAGGCCACGTGGTCGGAGTCGAGTATAAATAACCAGCGAATCCCTTCCCAGAGCCCCGGCCCTTCCCTAGCACCAAGGACCTTTCCGAGGGAATCAAAGTGAACACAACTGTTACCAAGTCACTACTAAAATATTTACCAGCCTGGCGGAATGCCGAAGGTGCTTGGCACCGAGTGTTTGCTTATTTACAAGGCTGTTTTAAAGGGTAGAAGACAAAATAAAGTAACCTGAGCTATTAAATGGAGGGGCCAGGTGGTGCCCACCAGCTGCCAGCCGTCCTGGGCACTGCGGGAGATAGAACATGATGGTGAAGATGACCCCCAAATGGGGTAAGTGACAGGCTTTGGAGGCCAGGAAAGATCTGCCAGTAGCAATGAAGGCTCCTGGGAGGAGAGCAAGCAGTGCTGGACCCTACAGAGTGGCTTCCTGCCTCTGCCAAACCAGCAAGCAGCACCCCTTCACCCCCAGCACGAGTTCTGGAGCTGCTCCTGGAATTCTGCACGTTCACCTAAAGAGCCGCCTGGACACTGCCTACCAAAGGCTCTGGGCAAGGGCCCTGGGGCAAAAGACAGCCCAGGAAAGGGGAGGCCCAGAGGAAAGGAGGCAAGGGTGGGGGCTGGCTGGGATTCAGGGAGGGGGGACAGAAGGGGGACATTCAGGGACCTGGGGAGAGAAGGCACTCAAGTTTTCTCTTCCTCCTTTTTCTTTGAAGTTTCCTTGTGGTTTGAATTTAATTTTGATTTTCTCAACTTTAGCAGATTGAAGTTGAAATAACCTACAAATTACTTAATGTGTTGTGAATCTGGGGGAATTCAGGAGTAATGGGGACCACATGTTGGCCTGGAGGGAGCCCATTGAGAACAGCCCATGGAGAGCATGGGAGGCAGCCCTCAGAGACATGCAGGTGGCAGCCCAGGGCGGGAAGCTGAATGCCTAGCCTCTCCCCCGAGGGACAGGAGTTCTGACCCCTTAGGGATGGGGGTAGGGTTCCCAGACGGCCAGGGGTCCTGAATGGACAGAGGGAGGAAGAGTTAAGATCATGGACCTGACTAAGTTGCTGCCTAGGGCTGCCTGGTGACTGTGGACACTGGGCAGCCAAGTAGGGCTGTGTGCCAGGCATCCGCCAGGCCCCTCTCCTGCACCAATGCCAAGGCCACAGCCAGCCCGCTGTGTGCGTGTGGCTGTCAGCTGAGCTCCTGCCCTCCTCCCCCTCCCCCTCCCTTTCCGCAGACTTCTCTCAAGTAGTCAGCCATATGGTTCCAGTTAAGCTCCATATTTTTCCCTGTCGATTGAAGAGACACACTTTCCTCTTTGCCAGACAGTTTGCAGATTGCTCTGTTGGCTCAATTTCTTATTGGATTTCTCAAAAAACCTGACATTTTAAATTAATTTACAGCCACAACAAAAAGAGTTCAGAATTTTAATGGTGTTGTAAGTAATTTTTAGGTAATCCACTCCAGATTTTGATATTAACCTTTGAAACTGAAGTTCATTCAGCTACTATGTTACAATACACAGTTAGACTCCAGGCCTGGGGGGGACCTGGGTGGGGGGCGGGGACAGAAGCCCGCCTGGGAAGCCCTGTTCACTAGGAAACCCCTGACAGGACTGCACCCAAGGAGTCTTAGATAGGTAAGTGATGGCCAGGGACAATGAAATGGGTGGGGAAGCAGGTGTTGAAGCATAATTACATGGGTCAGGGGAAGGACAGGTGACCTCGGGAGGGAGCTACATTGTCCAAGTCACTCAGAAGCAAGGCTAGAGTGAAGCCCCACCTCAGAGTACTGGGAAATAGCAACGGTAATCACAGATGACAGCTGACATTCATTGTAGTCAAACACTTTACATGAGCTAACTCATGGACACCTCAGACCGCCCTTAGGCTGGGCGCATTCTGGCCTTCACAACCACCTTAACTGCTCATATTTAGCCCAGTAGACAATTATATTCCAGGCCACTGAGGAAACTGAGGCAGAAGGCTCACAAGGCTGAAGAGTGAGATTAAGGTCCATCTTGGGCAATTTGAATGGGATCATGTTTCAAAATAAAATGTACAAGTAACTAAATAATGAAAATTGGAAGGCAGGGTCTGGGGAGCTGGTGAAGGAGGGCAAAGTGCCTGCTGTTTAAACATAGGGACCTGAGTTCGGATCCCCAGCACCCATATAGAAGCCTGGTGTGGCAGTGCACACCAGCAACCTTGGCTGGTGAGGCAGAAACAGACAGATTCCTTGGGCCTGCTGGCCACCCAGTCCAGCTAAAATGACAAGCTCCAAGTTCAGTGAGAGATTTTGTTTTAAAAAATAAGATGGTGAGGCTGGAGAGATGGCTCAGTGGTTAAGAGCACCGGCTGCTCTTCCAGAGGATCCAGGTTTGATTCCCAGCACCCACGTGATGACTCATCACGGTCTGAAACTCTAGTTCCAGGTGATCTAATGACCCTTTCTGGCCTCTACAGAGACCAGGCATACATGTGCTGCGCACACATACAAGGAGGCAAGATAGTCATACACATTAAATAAGGAGGTGACAGAGGCAGACATCCCCAAAGTCACCCCTAGTCTCCACAAACACATGCACGAGCAAGCATATACACACACATACACACACACACATACATCCCTCTCACACATTCATACATACAACACCCCCCACAGTCTTAAAACACAAAACAAATCCAGGAGTCTAGCTCAGTGGTAGAGTACTTGTTTAGCATGCAGAAGCCCTGGGTTCAATAGTACTGAGAGGGGGGGGGTTGTTCATACTTAGCAAAGGCAGAGGAGACAGTTCACACCCCAGTTGACAGAGGAGGACGGGTGGCTGAGAATGGCGAAGTCTGGTGTGCAGGTTTTGGAGTCCCAGACATTGTCCTTCCCACCCGCTCTATTTCTTCTTCCACAAACTGTTGCAGAATCTTCATCATGCCCCCTGCCTCCCCACCCCACTCCCCACCTCCACCCCCACCCCACCCCTGTCTTTGTAGCTGGAGGAAGAGACACAGCCCTCCAGGTCCTGATGAGGAGGCCACCTTGTCCTTGTTCTGCCTCAGGCCAAGCTGAAGGCCACATGCCAAACCGGCCCGAGGAAACTCCAGGCATGGGGAAGGCAGCCCTCGCCAATGCCTTTACTAGGCTCTGGCACAACACAGCCCTGCCTGGGTGTCGTGCCAGCTCACTACACCAGCACACTGCTAACATTCCTTTCTTGCAGGAGCTTCCCTGGGCACCCAGGAAAGGAGAGAAGCAGATGGGGGCCCCCTGCCAAGGCCACTGTAGTCCCTGGAGGACACTCCCAAAGGTACATGGGACTCTCATGAGAGGATGGAGGAGGGACAGAGGTGCCCAGGCTCCCAGATCCTTCCTTCATCTGCGTCTTGTCTTAAAGCAGTCCAGAGCATGAGCCAGCTGCTGTAAACCCACTAAGATGTCATCTAAGTGGCACTGTGTCAAGTCCCTGGCCAGCTTCCCCACTGTGAAAGCTAGGACAAAGGGGAGGAATATGAGAAGAGCCAACCAGAGAGGTTTTTGCTTCATCTTGTTTGGAACTGAGCAGAGCCCTGGAGTGAGGAGGACTGAGTAGAGATAGCCAGGGGAGTCATGGGGGCCTGGAGAGAGTATGGACAGAGAAGCAGCGGGAGACAACTTGGGTGAGTGAGAGAGGCAGGGAGAGGGTCCAGACAGGGGCAGGGGAGACTCAGTGACCAGGGTGGCAAATGGGCTGCAGAGCCATGGGGCAGTCGTCTGTCATGGGATCCTTGCTCATAGCCTTTATGTAAAGGAAACAAAAGGCCTCTGAAACCCAGTATTCAAGTGGGGGGGGGCAGCATCTACCTACTACTTCCTAACTATGGCTTCAATTTTGAGTATCAGATTTGTAAGTCTGAGGAAAAGTCCAGCCTCGCAACAGTTAGCTTTGGGCATCCTTATCCTTGGGGTTCTGGGAACCCAGCACTATCCAACAGTGCTCTGAACCAATACCCCCTACTCCCCATTTCTGGAAGTTTCTGTGCCCCAGGAGCTACTCAAGCCTCAGACTGAGCTTCTAGACTCCATGAATGAGAAAACCTCCCCCAAGGTGCCAGCAGCCACAGAACTTCTGCCCTGCCCCTACTTCCAGGCAGACGGGGTCTACAAACTAGGTTTTTGGAGACTGAGCAATGAAGGCTGGCCCAAGAAGCTAGCCTTTGCCTACTTCCCAATCAGAAGCAGGGCCAGGCAGCAGCTGCCAAAGTTGCCCACAGCCCGTGCCCAGACTGTGCAGACCTAGGAACCTGTGGAGTCCCTGGCTCACTGCCAGACAGCATGTATGAGTGTCAGGGGGCAAGGTGGGGGAGGGGGAGAGCTCAGGCTTTCCATGCCCCGGCATCATGCCAACATTCGGAAGGTTGAACTCACCCTGGGCATGATGCCACGTGCCCAGGAACCAGGCATCTGCTGGCACAGCAGCATGTGAAGAACGAGGAGTCCTACCGTTGTCCACCACACCGGGCAACCCTTTCAACATATTACCATGGTGGACCTGATCCTTTCCCTACATGGCCCGGAGGACGAGGGCCCTCAAGTTCCCCTTTGGCACTCGGCCAACCATATACTGTGGGTTATCCCCATTGGCACTGGGCCGCACATGGAAGGACTTGGGCACCCTGGTGGACTTCAGCCAAGTGCCAAATGGCTGTCCCCATTGGCTTGAGGCCATTAGTTGGGCACCTCTGGGTTTGGGCCCATGGTACCATCTATTTCCTGTAACAGCTCACGGGACGGGGGGGGGGATTGCCTTTCTTCTTATACACCCCCCTCTCCCAGACAACCACACTCCATCATTTTATGGCCCACAGAACAATGTTAGGAGTCTTCGTGAGATTAGGAGCAATGTGGAAAATTAACATGACTGTTGTTCCTTTCCTGTCACTTACCTGCCCGACTGATTACATTTTCATGTGTGTTCTAGAAACTTCCTGAGCTCCCTCCCAGGTTGTCTACTGGCCTCTCTCACTCTTTTTCCCACTCTTTCCTACTTGGCTGCTTCTTCTTCTTCTTTTATTATTATTATTATTATTATTATTATTATTATTATTTTATTTATTGTTTTTTATTTCCCTCTCTTGGTCAGCGCTCCTGAGGGGTGATTGACAGAGGTTGCCATGGAGACCCTGGCTTGAAAAAAAGACTCGTTAGTTGCCAACTCTGTGTGTTGTTGTTTTACAACTGTGACCGACCATCACATGAGAGGGGGGACAGCTGGGGGCCGGGCAGCACAAAGGGGAATGGCTTTTTAATGGAGTGCCTGGCCTGCGCTTGAAGACTCAATAAAGAGTCGCTGGTGAGTCCCCTTGCTGGGCCCGGCCCAGCACACAGGGCCAGGGGCCTTTTGTTCCACAGGAGCTGGGATGGGAAAGTTGGGAAAACCAGTCCTGAGAGGTGAAAACAAGAGGCTTCCCAACACCCCCCTACCAGACAGCTATTTTCTCTCACTCTCTGGGTGCCCCGATGGAAGGGACAACAAAACTCAGTGTCTTGGACAAGCTGCCATGCTGGGGGTGGGGGAAGGGAATCGGAAGGCGGAGGAGGCTGAAGCCAACAACAGGGAGGAGGGGGAGGTGGCAAGGGAAGCCTGCCTTTGGCTCCAGGACCCTGGGCGACAGGCAGGTGTCTCTCTCTGTGCAGCAGGTAGTGGGAGCCTAAGTTCAAGACAGGTCTGAGCCCTAAGGAGAGGCAAGAGAACCACAGCGATGTTTCTAAACCAGGAGAATGAGAGTGCGCTGTCTACTGCTGGGTCCCCAGGCTTGGCTGCAGAGCAGTCAGGGTTAGGGAGCACTCCTCCCCACCAGAGCCCTGTGAAATCCCCCGTAACCCTCAGGCCTCTCCCCACTGCAGCGTCACTTCAGATGGGCAATTCAGAGGCAGCGTGGAGAGGCTGATCCAAATCAGCCAAGAATGTGCAAGACTAGAGTCACAACAAGAAAGTGTCCTGTCAGACAGCAGAAACCAAGCTAAGGCCTGCACAGGAGGGAGACTGTTCTCAGAGGTCCCATGGAGTCAAAACTGCTTTCACCATAACCGGGAGTTACCATGTGTCTTTTTCAGTGTGGTGCTGAGATGAGGACTCCCAGCAAGAACCAGGCAGTAACAGTCAATCCCCAGCCCTGCTTCCCCCATCTCACAAAACAATGCCACAATCGCTACAAGTCCCAGGAGGAGCTAGAAGCAGTGCTCAGCTTTATGAGACCTTGACCCTGTGGTTCATTTTTGAGACAGAGTGTCACAAAGCCCAGGCGGGTCCCGAATTCATGAGGCAGCTGGTGATCCTGAACTTGGGATCCTCCTGTCTCCACCTCCCCAGAGCAACCAGCATGCAGGTTTACCTGGTGCTGGGGACTGAACCTGAGCTTCATGTGTGCTAGGCAAGGGTCCAGCCAATTGAGCCGCATTCCCAGCCCTCTTCCTAAGACTCTTGGGAACAAACGAGACAAACATATGGAGTTATTTGTCTGTGCATCCAAGTCCAATGCCTGGTTGAGCCCATGAAATGTGAGAGTTTTGAAAATACAGCAAACAGCTTTCCGGGGCGGGGGAGCAACACCATTTTCACCTCAAAGACACTATGATCTGTCAGGCTGGAGCACTTGAGCAGCCATATTCTCTAAAGTGGTTGTCACTTGGGGGGGGGGTGGCAGGGCTGACAGTATTGTCCCAGTGTCAAACTGAGTTTTCCAGTGAAAAACAGGCTTTTGGAAAACCTGTATCCACTGGTGACTTTGACAGTGTCCTGATACTGAGTAGCTTTCCTGATGAGATCAGAGGTGATAAGAACAGCTGTGATTTTTTTTTTTTAAATATCACACAATGAAATGTGTCAACGTTGAGAGCTGCACCCTTCAGTGACCCATGTGTAAAGCTACAAAATCTCAAGCCGGGTGTTGGTGACACACGCCTTTAATCCCAGCACTCGGGAGGCAGAGGCAGGTGGATCTCTGTGAGTTTGAGGCCAGCCTGGTCTCCAGAGCGAGTGCCAGGATAGGCTCCAAAGCTACACAGAGAAACTGTCTCAAAAAACCAAAAAAAAAAAAAAAAAAAAAAAAAAAAAGCTACAAAATCTCAGATCTGGGAATTGAGTCATTCCAAGTGTGAGCTAGACCAATGGGTTTTACTGCCTACTGCAATAGGGTGCCTAAGCTCACTGATGGGGTTTCAGATTTTGCACTGGGGAAGACCAGTGGGGAGGACAACTGGGGAGGAGGGCTTGATGCATTTTGGTGAAAGAGCAAACGGGATGCAGTTGTCTGCAAGGATACAAGTGTGCCCCCCCCCCAACCATGTCTGTGCAAAGCAGCACTTTGTTTGTTTGCTTGTTTTTTGTTTGTTTGTTTTGGTTTCTTGAGGTGGGGTTTCTCTGTGTAGCCCTGGCTGTCCTGGAACGCATTATGTAGACCAGGCTGGTCTTGAACTCACAGAGATCACCTGCTTCTGCCTCCCGGAGCTAGTATTAAAGGCGTGTACCACCAACGCCCAGCAATGTAATGGACTTTTTTGTTTTGTTTTGTTTTGTTTTTATTTTTTGAGACAGGGTCTCTATATGGCTTTGGAGCCTATCCTGGAACTAGCTCTTGTAGACCAGGCTGGTCTCGAACTCACAGAGATCTGCCTGCCTCTGCCTCCCGAGTACTGGGATTAAAGGCGTGCGCCACCACCGCCCAGCTAATGTAAAGGACTTTTAATGATTACTTTTTTTTGTTTTTTTGTTTTTTTGAGACAGGGTTTCTCTGTGGCTTTGGAGGCTGTCCTGGAACTCACTCTGGAGACTAGGCTGGCCTCGAACTCACAGAGATCCGCTTGCCTCTGCCTCCCGAGTGCTGGGATTAAAGGCGTGCACCACCAACGCCTGGCTTAATGATTACTTTTAAAGGTATTAAGTAAATACTTTTTTTAATTCTCAAATTTAATTTTGATATAGTACTAATAGATAAAATTTATACAAATTAAAATTTTGTGTACAGTATTTTTCAATACTCTAAAGGAGTATAGTTATACACGGCTGTAACAGGAGCATTCAGGAACGGAACCTGAGGTAGAAGGAGCTTGAGTTTAAGGCCAGCCTGGGCTACATGACAAGACCCTATTTCAACCCCCTCCACAAAAAGAAAGAAAGGAAGAAAGGAAGAAAGAGTAGAAGGAAAGAAAGAGAGAGAGAATTGGGTGGTGGCGGCATGCACCTTTATTCCCAGCACTTAGGAGGCAGAGGCAGTTGGATCTCTGAGTTCCAGGCCAGCCTAGTCTACAGAGCAAGATCCAAGACAGCTAGTGGCTACAAAAAGAAATCCTGTCTCAAAAAAAAAATTAAAAAAGAACAAACAAAAATAGAGAGAAGAGAAGGAATGCAATGGGATGCACATTGGACACACTATGGATGCATGCCATGGGGTTGGGGGCAGCGTGCCCACGCTAGTCTGGACAATTTTCCCATTCCACAGTTGGCCAGGGCCTGCTTAGCTGAGGCCACTGGGGCATCTGAGGGAAACGCCATCTCCTATGGAGATGCAGGTGGAATAACTTCTTATTAGAAATGCTTGGGACCGAAAGTGTTTCTGGATCTTAGACGTTTTTGGACTTCGAATATTTACATATATCATGAGCTACTTTGAGGAAGGTACTGAAGACTAAAAGTGAAATTCATTGTGTTCACATAAACTTACAAACAGCCGATTTTTCCCTCCCTTCTCCCTCCCTCCCTATTTCCCTCCTTCCCTTCCTTCCCAGCACTTTCTTTTAAAAAAAATTTAAAAAAATGTATTTACTTACTACTTTACAGGCATTCTCTTTTAATCCCAGCGCTCGGGAGGCAGAGTCAAGCATTCTCTGTGACTGCTGGTCGACATAGAGAGCTCCAGGACAGCCAGGGCTACATAGAATAGATGCTGTCTAAAAGTTTTTCTAACTAAATTAAAAAGAAAAACCGTGTGAGTCTCTGAGCACACGGCTGCACATGCCATACTAAGCGTGCAGCGATTAGCAAACAAACTCCAGATTCTCAGGAGTATGTCCTTACCTTCTACTAAGTGGTTCTTGGGGATCTAATTTAGGTTTGGGTTTTGGCAGCAAGCACCTTTACCTAGTGAGCTATCTCACCAACCTCTCTCTCTCTCTCTCTCTCTCTCTCTCTCTCTCTCTCTCTAATAAGGTCTCATGTATCCCAGGCTAGCCTTAAACTCATTGTGTTGTAAAGGATGACCTTGAACTCTGACCCACCTACCTCTACCAGGATTACAAGCCTTCACCACCATAACCATTTATACCGTGCTGGGCATAGAACCCAGGGTGTCATGGATGCAAAGTGAGCGCTTTACCACCTGGGCTACATCACCAGCAACAATTTTATTTTGCTTATAATGATTTATTCTGCTTATGATTTTTGCCCATAATATTATTTTGTTTTGTTTTGTTTTTTGAGACCGTGTTTCTCTTGTAGCCCTGGCTGTCTTGGATCTTCCTCTATAGACCAGGGTGGGTCTCGAACTCACAGAGATCCGCCTGCCTCTGCTTCCCGAGTGCTGGGATCAAAGGTGTGTGCCACCACCAATGCCCAGCTCTTCTTCTTCTTCTTCTTCTTCTTCTTCTTCTTCTTCTTCTTCTTCTTCTTCTTCTTCTTCTTCATCATATAAATTTAAATGCTCTACCTTCGACTGTGACAAGCTGAATAAAGTTGGGGGGGTAGTTTTCCACTTTGTGCATCATGGAGTTGCTCAAGTTTCAGATTTTAGAGTATTTTTCAGTTTTGCATTCTCAGACTTGAGATACCCGATCTATAACATCTGGCAGGATGGTGACCTTGGGCAGCTCAAAGACTTAGGTAGGCCAGATACTACATGCTGCTGGATAGTATTAAAATCATCACCTTGGGAGAGTGGGCCATGTCCACTCTTGGCTTGATCCTTGGCTTGATCGGTTCTAGTCTCCCAGAGGAGGGCAGCAGCTGAGGGTGGTGCTGGGTAAACCCATCTACCCCAACAGGACTAAGAAGGAGCTGGGGGTGGGGGGTGGGAGTCCCAAGAATTTAGAGCTCAACAGGGAGTCCTGCCACCAGTGTGTAACTCACTGCATGCCCTGGGCCCTTCCCCTGCCCCCAGATGTGCTAATTATCTACCCCCCCCCCCGCCCCATCCCAGGGGAAACCGGCTGGAAAGGAGCAGAAGCTCACTCCCAGCCATTTTGCTGCATACTGCCTGGGAAAGTTAACAGCCCTCAACCCCAACCTGGGCACTAGTGTAGAGCTGTGGAATTTTCCAGAAAAATGTCAAAATCATCACTCAGAGGGGAACACATTTGAAAACTGATCCTGAAGAAAGAGAAAGGAAGAAAGAGAAAGAAAGCTCTAGGTTCTCAGAAGTCACAAAGGTAGTAGTATGAGTGTGTGCGCGTGTGCGTGCGTGCGTGCGTGCGTGCGTGCGTGTGTGTGTGTGTGTGTGTGTGTGTGTGTGTGTGTGTGTGTGTGTGTCCTGGCTTGAGACACAGAAGCCAAAGCTAAGGGTCTGCATCGAATGCAGAGCTCCCAGGATGAGACCTAAACTTGACCTGGGCCCTAAGCTACCCTTTCCTGTGGGAATCAGAAAGGCAGGGCCCCTGGCTTCTGCTGAGAATGACATTTCTGAAGGATGTCCACAGGCAGACACCCTGCACTGCTGGGGTCAAGTACACCACACTGCCAGGTCCTCCTGCACACACACCTACCCACCCCACAAACTTCCTAAAAGATGTCCTTGAACTAGAGGCCTCCAATGCTGGGCTCTGTCGGGGTCAGAGGCAGGCACTCTCCACCCTCACCGGTGGTCAGGCCCTAAGAGAAGTCACTAGGCAAGGCAACTCAGGGCAGAAGTTAATAAGACTGTGAGATTGTGGAGACACACAGTTCTCAGCTTCAGGAAATCCAAAAAGGCTTCTGAGAAGAGGTGGCCTCTCTGATGAGACCTGGAAGATCTTCTGGTGTAGTCAGGGGAAGCCTACAGCTCGGAGGTCTCATTTGGGCTTGAATTCTCTGCTGTGGCTTCTTAGCCTGGGATGTACATTTGGCCTTCCCAAATAAAATAGGACTTGACACTGGTGTCTGCCTCAGAAAGCGAGGGATATGGCAAACTTGTGTAGCTAAAGAGGACAACACGGGCTCGATACAAGCTATACACTCAGGAAATGTCAACGGCCAGTTCACAGCCGTGCAGCTTGCTTAGGTTCACCTCCAACAGCTGCACTTTGGCTGCATCTCCAGACCAACTCTAACCAGACGGAGCGACCAGCCCAGAGTAGGAATACTGGTACTCTCAGCCTTGGCCTCAGTCCTTACTCTCAGAGTACAACCTCTCAGACCATCAGAGGTGGCAGCCACTCTACTTTCCTGGGCCTGTGGACTTGAGGAGTGAGTCTTTGGCACTACAGCTCTAAGTCACCTACCTGCCTGGGAAGAAGCAGGCAAAAGAAATCCCACGGCCATGCCCTCCCCTGGCAAAAAAAAAATTCTAGGAAACAAAATACAACGACATCTTTTTATTTTGTTTTTTTCGGTAATTATACTAAAGATGAAAAACTCATAATAAACATCTCCCAGTCCCCACCTGCTAACAGTAATTATAATAGACTCAACAATAAATGGTAAAGCAGGGTAGAGCTGCATCTCGGGAATTCTCTAGGGCGTGTGGATTAGCTCGGAAAGCCTGAATGATTAAAATACACTAATTAAAATTTTGTGTTCCTTGGTAACTCGTCTGCCTAGGCCCCTGGTGTTGGCAAAATGGGAATTAACGTGACAAAAGCAACACAGAGGGTTTTTGTTTTAAATAAAGAAAAAAAGAGAGAGCGAGAAAGAGAGAGAGGGAGAGGGAAAGATCTATATAAACAAGTTAGACACGCAGAGAAGAAAGGGAGGTGGCTTTGGCTCTGTGTTAAGCACCAGGATACCTGGGACAGGAAAGTCTGAGGCAGAGTTAGAGCTGGTGAGAACCCTTCCGCAGCCCTGCAATCCCGTGGGACGTATGGGGGCGTATGTCCAGGGGTCACTGTTTAAAAACAATTACTGGAGAGGAGAGGATGCCAGGCAGGGCAGCAGAGGCAGCAGGCGCCCACCCCGTCCGCCTTTTCCAACAGCATTCCTCTAGGGTGGCCGGCCACATGCCCCCAGCTCCCTGCCCATGGCCAACGGGACCCTGGGAGGACGCAAGGGAGCTTCTATCCCATTGCAGTTGCACAAAAGAAATTGAACACTTTTGAGTTGCCCTTAGCAACCTAATTGCATCAGTACATTGCACACAGGAGCCAAAGTAACTGAATTTTGATGAAAAGACGGCGGTAATTTACGGCATCACAAAATTAGTTGTCATGGCGACGGGTTAATTACATCTCAAATTAACAATGCAAGTGTGGTGAAATTAAATATAAATCATATTTTCTGCATAAATTATAGGGGTTGATTAGACCGGGGCTCTGGGAGAGGGAAAGGTTGAGCCGCCACGGGCCCCAAGCTGCATTCTGAGCTGACTGGAGAGGCGCCTGTAAACGCGGGCACGGACCGGGAGCTCAGGGAGGGGACTTGGGACCGTGGAGTCAGGCGCCAGGGCTGCCTGAGCTGCCTCTCTCTGCTCTGGCTGCCACTCGCAGGCCCAGCCCGGCTCCATGCAGCGCCAAAGCTGTCCCCAAAGTTTGCTTCTGTTTGGATCAAACTTTGGCTGGGGGATGGGGTGGGCTGAGTGCCAGGGACAGTAGCTCTGTTTTCACCCAGCCCCAGTGACTCCTGCTATCTGCATTCGGAGCCCTCAGAGACTCACCACAGATGGCCGGTTTGACCCTCAGTCCTCTTGGTGAAATGGGGTCAAATAGTTTTCAAGTCATGGGCATCTGTGCAACCCAACAGGCAAGCAATACATGTCTCTGTGAGCTGTAGGCACCTAGAGGCAGAGGCCTTGTGGTTATGGGCAGCTATGGGCACATCTGACTGAAAATGTACTTGTTCCGCCAGCTCTCATCAAGCAGCTATATCAATGACACCCTCTCTTCCACCAAGACCTTCTTTCCTCCAGTGGGGAGGAACTGAAGAGTTAAAAGCAGATACCAAAGAGCACCAAGTCCAGGCCGTACTGGCCACTAAGCCTGGCAGCTCACCACCAGGACATGAATGATGTCATTGATGCCCATATCCAGGTCCTGACCTGTTGCAGACAGGCAGCATAGCCAGCCCCGCTTGGAGCACAGCTGGCTCTGGTACTCTGTCCCCACGCCACCCCTCCCAGGGAGATTCACCAGAACATTTGGCTCTAGACCATGGTCCTCACCCTTCCTAACACCAAGACCCTGTAACATAGCTCCTCATGTTGTAGTGACCCCCACAGACATAAAATTATTCTTGTTGCTGTAATTTTGCCGCTATTACAATCATAACGTAAATACCATACATATGGGATAGCTGGTCCCAAGTGGGTCACAACCCACACACAGGCTGAGAACCAATGCTCTAGAGTCATTCTCTTTCTCTTACATGCCTGGACCAATGTCCCAGATGTGGATAACATGAAAGGGGCCTTTGAGCTTCTAGGTCGCCGAGTGCTATCTAAACAGAGGTATTAAGACCACAAACTAGAACTTCTAAATTCAAGTGAGCATCAAGTCACCAGGAAATAGGGTAAATTCCTGTAGTTCTCAGGCCCCTCCTTGGGAAAGTCAGATTCAACAGCCTTGACAGGTCCAGAATTCTGCCCTTAGCCTACTGCACCACGGTTCCAATTCCAGCAGGCCCTGGTCCACACTCAAACATTCCACATTGTTCTTAACCTTATTTTGCTGATGGGGAAACTGAGTCTTGGGAGGTGAAGTCACTCCCTAAGAAAGGGCAGACAGAGCAGAGCCCCAGCCCACCTCTGAGTCTCACTCGGAACATACAATGGCCCTTGCTCAAGGTCGCATCAGCACCATGCCAGGCCATGTGGGAAACACAGGGACAAATGAGCTACAAGTCTGTCCTTGCAGAGCTCCAGCAGGGCACACAGGGTCAAGCAAGCAGCCACGGCCCCACATGTCCAATTCATCACCATGGGACAGGGAGCAATAGAGGGAACAAAGCAAGCAGGGACCAGCCTGGCCCCAAGCAGGAGGTGTCCCCAAGGTGGTGAGCTGGGCCGAGTGCCCAGTGAGGCTGGGCCACACTTCACCTGACCCAGGTGCGAGGAATTTCCTGAGGCTTTGGAAGAGACAGGGTGAAGGAAGGAAGCAAAGGCCCCTGGCAGTCCCCCTGACCACGGATGTGCACGTGCTGCTCATGAATATTTCAGCGGTCATTTATTTATCCCGGTACCATCCAGCTGCTGGGGCCAGGGACCCAAGGTGGATAAATATAGCCACTGGGCGATCAATGAGGCATCCGCTCGCCTGCTGCAGCCACATCCATTAGGCCCCTCGTTCCCACAACCTGCTGGCTGGGCACCTTGTCCTGCTCAATTGGTTTCCGATTTTCATTAGTGGTAGAGGCACAGCCCCTCTCCAACCCTGGGTGTCCCCCTCACCTCCTCTGCCCCCCCCCATTTGAGCTCGGCCTGGAGCCTAAGGCAGCTGTCAGCTTGAAGGGGCCTATCAGAAATCCCTGCTCACCAGAGTAGGGAATCCGGGTGGTGTTGAGCTTAGTGGCCAGATCTCACTTCCTGTGTGCAGAGACCTCACTTCCTGTGTGCAGAGAGGGTGATGTGGCTACCACACAAGGACTGGCCAGTAGCCCAGTCCAGGGACGGAATGCTGGGGCTCTTGATTATACACCCTGAAATTCTGTGGGATCCCCATGGTGGGAAGAAAGGTGCCTATGGGAGAGTTACCTGGTTGTAAAGATTGGGGTTCCTTGGGCTGCCACAAGAGGACTCTCAGCTCCATTAGTCAAAACTATTCCCCTCTGCTGTACATGGCCCACAAGGCACCTCCCCATCTCCTGCTTCCCGCCTGCCATCCTGAGTGCCTCTGAGTAGCCTGGAGGTCCTAGACTATTGTGGATCAAGCTGAGGACATCTATAGAGCTCCATAAGAAAGCCCAGAGGCTACTGTGTATAGTCAGGTAGTGACGCTGAGGACACTGGCTCAGCCTGGCACGTCCTGACCCCCTTTCACTCACTCAACAAATACTCGCTTGACACCCACCACGCGCCCAACGTTGTCTTAAGCACTGGAGAGTCCAGCTATAAGCAATATGGATGCCAATCCCCACTTTTATCCCAGGCAAGGATGGAAACGGGGGAGGAGAGGACAAATAGCAAGCTCTTGGAGGCCAATAAAACAAGGGGAGTGACTGAGGAGTGTGTGGGGAGACTTAAGACAGCTTGAAGAGGTGATATTTGAACAACTAGGGGCCTAAATGGTAAAGGAAGCATGGCACCCTGGCCTTCTGGGTCGGGAACGTGGAGAGAAGAATCTGGCACAACAGAGACTACCAGAGGGAAGGGGAACACTCCCCCTACCCCTCCCTCAGTGACAAACAGCTGTAGGCCCAGGACAGTAGCTGCAGCATGGATGTCTACAGTGGGACTGTAGCAAAAATCGTGGCCTGGAGTAGGTGACAGGAGAGAAACCCAAGGGGGGGGGGAAGACAAGGGCTTGCAGAGGCCCAGGGACAATGCTGGGACAGGTCAACTTGGGTTCCTGCCTGTACTAAGAAGCTACAAGGCTGTGGTGACAAGGGCCAGGGCTTCCTAGCGCCTTAACTCCACAGTGCAGCAGGTCCTGACCAGCAGAGCCTTGGCCCAGCTAGATCAAGACACAAGGGCTGTAGGTGCAAGGAGAGGATCAAGTATAAATCCCAGAGGGAGACAGAGGCAGGCCTGTGCCTTTAAAAGAATTTTCATTTAGAGGCTCTTCTCTCTTCCACCATTTCAGTGATCTATATGCAAATATGCAAATGCATGCAAATTAAGACACCACTTTTAGTCCCAATTTAATAGAAAGCATTAAAATACCATTTTTTTTTCCAAAAAACTCCATATGCATGAAGGAAGGTTTTTTTTTTCCTTTTTCTCTCTCTCTCTCTTTTTTTTTTTTTTTTTACTTTTCGTTAAAGTCACATCCCGGCAGCAATTTTATGCTGTCAAAATGTTCTCAACAAGGGGAGATTTGACTGGCTTCTCGGGGAGCCAGTAACAGGAAGCTTGGGTGCAGTTCCTTTCTTTCTTCCTTTCTTTCTTCCTCTCTCTCTCTCTCTCTCTCAACTTTGCTTAGGATTTGGGGCAAATAAGGAGAGTGGGGAGAAAAGACAACAATGAGCAAATCACTCGGCGTCTCTGGAAGGTCTTCCAGGCCAGGGTCCAGTTTCTTGGATGCATGAACTTACAGGCAAGGAAGAGCTGCAGCACCGAGGTGCTCTGGGTCACTCCTGTTCTCTCTTGGGCAGGGGCTCAGGAGACACTCTGTGTATCACTACTAGGGACATCTTCCTTGGGCTCAGGGCCATGAACATATGGAACCCTTTGGTGAGGACAGTGAGGACGCCAGAGACGGGGAAGGGTGTGGAGCGTGCACGCACTGGTAACATGGCTCAGTAGCCCCAACTGCACCTTGGGGCTATTTTCACCATCTCTCGCTCTGTAATTAAGTGCAGTGTCTCCCACTCGGGTCAGCAGATCATTCCCACAGCCTCCTCTAAAGGCCACACAGCCTTCCTAAGACTTCTTATCTTTGATCTAAATGGTCTCCATTAGAGCAGCCACCCACCAGCTCTTGCAGTGCCCAGGATGAAGTTTGGCGCTAAAGTCCT
Organism: Cricetulus griseus; assembly: GCF_003668045.3. Taxonomy (NCBI): domain Eukaryota; kingdom Metazoa; phylum Chordata; class Mammalia; order Rodentia; family Cricetidae; genus Cricetulus; species Cricetulus griseus. The sequence goes on from NC_048595.1 coordinate 7,550,041, forward strand.
GGGCAGAGTGGGGCTGGGTTATTGTGGAAGGCACAGCACTCTGTCTCTGTTTCTCTGCACAGTCCTCTCGGAGGTCAGATTCCTTCTGGAACCCCAACCACCCTGGCATACGTATTTTGCTGGCTCCTCCATGGCCCCTAGCCTTTCCTTCTTGAGTGAAGTTAAGCCATTGCAGACCTCTGAGAACCACAAAGTGTTCTCGTCTCTCCTGAGAGGGACTGGGGGCCAGGAATAAGCAGGTCCCATTACACAGGGGACCTTCCCTTTGCACCTTCCCTTTGAGGCTATGGTGGACACTGACTCCTTCCATTCCCACAGCACCAGCTGTGACATCTGCCATGCAGGAGTTCAATGAATCCTCCCCTCAGTGACCCTGTGTCACCATCCAGAAAAGTGAGACTCAGAGGGATGAGTCTCTTGCCCTAAGCCTCACCATGGATCAACTGACAGCAATTCCCAAGTCTTTGCTCAACCCACCTCAGTTAAGAACCTAAACTGGGCCAGGCGGTGGTGGCGCACGCCTTTAATCACTTGGGAGGCAGAAGCAGGTGGATCTCTGTGAATTCTGTGAATTCAAGGCCAGCCGGGACTACAGAGCGAGTGCCAGAGCAGCCACGGCTACACAGAAATTAACAAACAAAACCTGTCTTTAAAAAAAAAAAAAGAAAAGAGCCGGGCGTTGGTGGCACACGCCTGTAATCCCAGCACTCGGGAGGCAGAGGCAGGTGGATCTCTGTGAGTTTGAGGCCAGCCTGGTCTCCAGAGCGAGTGCCAGGATAGGTTCCAAAGCTACACAGAGAAACCCTGTCTCAAAAAACAAAAACAAAAACAAAACGAAAGAAAGAAAGAAAGAAAGAAAGAAAGAAAGAAAGAAAGAAAGAAAGAAAAGAACAGAACCTTACTCTGGCCTCACCCCATCCATCCATGTGTCCCACCCAGAGCCTCAGCTCTTCACCCCATCCATATAATGGGAGAGAAAAGTCCCAGCCGTCCATAGGACCTTCTGGCCCCATCTGTTCACCACTGCAGAACAGATGGGAGAAGATAGCATGGGGCAGGTCTCCTCGGCCAGGGCAGTGATGCACACTGCCTCCCTGGGGCCTCCCTGCTCATAGTGGAGAACATGAAGGCTGTGAGCCAGGAGGTCCAACAGTGCTCAGAAAGGGGCGGGGGGTGGGGGGGAGGAAGATTGGGGGAAGGGAAGAGAGGGAGAAAGATCTGCAAATAGGAGGTTGTGGAAGAGAAATTGAAAACCAGTGAAGGTACTTAATAAAAATCAGAAAAGTACTTAGATGGGGCTTTTTAGGGGTAATAAGAATAGAAACCCCATCCCAGGAAACTATTCGAAGAAGGAGGGGAGCAGGAAAGCAAAATCAAAGCATTGAACTCACTAGAGTTGTCTAGCACTGGGTTTGAAGGGACAGGTAACAGAGACCAAATGCCTGGGACCCCACACACTGGTTCTGGGCCACAGCCTGAGCCTGAGCTACAGGGAAGATAGACTGTGGACAGCTTTCCCCACTAGAAATGGAAAAGTGGGAGAGCAGACTGGCATGACCAGACCCGTCGATCAGAGCTCAAGCTGGGAAAAAAGAGATTTAGATATTTACGGGAAATACATTTGTTGGTGCCAAACTTTTGGTTTTATTGTCAGGAGAACACACACACACACACACACACACACACACACACACACACACACACACACACACACAAACCCAACCACCGAAACTCACCCTTAGCTAAGAATCTGCACAGAGGGAAACGAATCCCCATCAAACCAGTTTTATTGGATATAAATATCTAATTATTCGTACTAGGACCTGGGGTACCAGACATTTTTGCAGTTTTTATAACAGGTGTAGAGTCTTTACAATATATATATATATATATATATATATATATATATAGCTATGTATGAACAAAAGTGATTTAAATTTCATCTGAATTATATTTTGCTTACTGGGCAGTTTTTGTTTGTTTGTTTGTTTGTTTTTAAAACCCAGAAAAGCACTAGAATGTTCTGTTACTGTTTATATACACCGCTTTTCTTGGGATGGAGGGATATCTTCCTAGAAGCAGTGTACCGGAACCTGGAAGGTACAAGAATAAGGGTCCCCCTCACTACCCTGAGGTGCCATCTGTGCTAGCCCTCCCTACCAACCCTTTATAACCACAGGGCCCACAGCTCCAAGTCAATACTTCATCTAGGACACAAACACTGCGTCCCAAACAGACAAACAAAAGTATTGACTTTTCAAACAGAGAGCCGGAGATTACACTTCACACACTCCTGTGTCAGCCAGCTCTCACAAAGCAAGAATCAAGGATGAGGATAGAGAGGCATAGCTGGGCCAAAGGGGCAGAAAAGTGGTGGGGGGGGACAAGGGGACAGGGAAGTTGGCTTGCAGAGAATATGTGGCTCAAGCTGCCATCCGGAGGCCCATCTTCATCTAGAATTAATACACCAAAGTTCTTTTGTTTCTCTCTTAGTAGTTTTATAAAGACAGTGGCTGCCCAACCCTGACACCAGGTCTGAGGCTGTATCTGGTCCCGACTCCATAGAGCAGGCCCGCGCCCAGGGCATCCCCCGGCCTGGCCCAGTCTCCCACCGCCTCCTGAGGGGCTGTCTCATAACCTGCAGAAAATGAAGTTGAAACTCTCATCTTCAGGCTTCCCATTGCAAAGACTGAGAAAAGCTGTGGAGAAGAGGGTGAGCCCTGGCCATGCAACAGAGGGGGTGGCTCAGGCATAGAGCCTGAGTGAGCGCCTGAGTGAGCGCCACAGGGGCCAAGGTCCCCAAACAGGAGGCCCTGAAGCTCCTGGAGTGCACTGAGCCCTCAGGGCAGTGGGACAGTAAGAGCCTGGCATAAACCAGAGGATCCCAGGGGACACTGGGAGCAGTCAGGGTCAAGGGAAACTATTCCTTGGAGCTCAAGGGACAAGTGAACCATTTGACTTTGACTGATATTTAGTGAGACTTTGGCCAGGGGCTGGCTGTCCCCATAGACGTAAGAAAGAAACTGCATATCCAAATGGCCCATTCAGGCTTATCGATTCAGAGAAAGGGCTCCAGGTTAAGGAGAGCTTCGAGTCTCACCGGAGGCCCTCCAAAGAATGCCCCCCCATCCTCCACTAGGAGACCCCATACTCAGGGGGATGGGCCAGGGCCGGGGGAGCTGAGAACAAACAGCAGCCACAGGAAGAGAGTTGAGTGTTTCAATTATTCATATGCCAGATGGATGCTTTTCCTGCCTTTTTTTCTATAAAAATGAGGAGGGAGGGAGCAGGTCTCACGTCAGTCTCTGAAATAAGGAGAGAAAGGGTAGGGGACACTAAAATAGAAGTCAAGTCCCCTCTATGTCCCTCCCGAGCCCCAGAGACCCCCGATATCCCCAAAGGTAGGGCAGGAGGGACCCAGTATTTTCTCTGTCAGGGACCAGAGTTGCCCTTTAGGCTCCCCACAAGCAGAGAGCAAGAAGCAAGGGGAATTGTTGAGGAAAGGGAGGGTGAGTGAGAGAGGAGCTGAGAGCTTAGGGTGGAGGGGGAGAGGCAGGCAGAGAGGGTTTTGACCTTCCGTGAAGGATATAAAAAATCCAGCCGCCTCAGGGGACACCCAACTATCTAGCATATTGCTGTTAAAATGTCTGCAAAATTTAATACACTTGGCACACCATCTAATCAGTCCTTGGAAACTCGGGCACTTGCATCCTCCAGTACTCTGCCTTAGTCAGACCTTGCATCTGAGGGACACCCATTTCCACCCTGTCCCCAAAATAAGACAAAGTTGTTCCCACCTCATAAAAACAGCTACTCTGGCTTTTAGAGTATCTACCATCCCTATGCATGTCCAAGGTTCAGAATTTAGAGGGTTTTTTTTTTTGGTGGGTGGACAGGAGTCAGGCATATCAGAGAGAGTCAAGGTGGGGTCCTGGGCCAGGACTCTGGCATCCAGATCTCTTAGACTACGGGCAGGTATGTAGTGACAAGGGAACATGTTTTCAGTCTGTCCAGGGAAGCCAACAAGAGCCATCCATCCTGACAGCTCTTATTTAAACAGCTGCCTGGTACACAGGACAGCCATATCCTCCTGGGTGGATGTGTACACCTGTCTACTGCCTTACCCCCCTCCCCCATCCCAGGACATAACATATCAAACTTGGGCACAGGCACAGTGCCATGCCCCATCCATCCATCCATCCATCCATCCATCCATCCATCCTTCCATCCATCCATCCATCCACTCATCTGACCAGCCATCCCTCAGTAAGATCCAGATACTCCAACTCTCCAAAAGCCACTAAGAAGTTTCTAGATCTATTCAAAGAATGAGCTACCTTACTTTCAACTTGCAACACAGCATTCAAAGCTTACTATGACCCGGATATTTTTGGCAGGTCACCACTTGCTTTGGCTTAACAGAAAGAAACCTCACTGTGTGGTGGGACTAGGAAAATGACTCCCCAAAGCCGTCCCTGCCACCCCAAGGAAACAGAGTTCTTTTCCAATTCTTTGCCCATTTCTGATTTCCTCGTCTCTAACTGACCTAAAGCCTTAGGGCCTGGGTTTGGATCCCAAGGCTCTGTTCCCTCTCTAAACAAGTGACATCAGAAAAGCCACTAATTATCTCTGGCTTATAGGGCTTGGCTATAAAGTGGGGTGACTGCACCTGTTCACACAATGGCCAGGCAGATCAGGGAGGAAGGGGTAAAAAGCTTTGGGAACTTGACCACGTGCTCCTGCTAGAACTCAAGGTGTGTCAATGAAGTGAAGAAGCGAGGCTGGGTGATACCGGGGCTGGTGCTGGTGGCTTCCAACCACCCCGTTGAGCTGTGGCAAGACATATGCTTACAAAGAACAGAGAAGCCTCAGGCATGCCCACCCCTGCCCTGCTCACAAGTGAAGAAACTGGGACAGAGTCAACATATGACCTACCTGTTGTCACAGAGTTCCCTTGAGGCAGAGCAAGGCTGAGGACATATTGTTCCCACTGTCCAGGCCTCTGCCTTGGCCAAGGGACATGAGATGGGGATAGTGACAAAGAGGCAGGCACTGGAACAGGACAGTGGGGAAGGGTGTCAGGAGCCTCTGTCATTCATACACACACACTCACACACACACATACACACAGTAACACATGTACACACACACACATACACACAGTAACACATGTACACACACACATACACACAGTAACACATGTACACACACACTCACACACACACATACACACAGTAACACATGTACACACACACACTCACACACACATATACACAGTAACACACACACTCACACACACATACACACAGTAACACATGTACACACACACTCACACACATACATACACACAGTAACACATGTACACACACATACACACAGTAACACATGTACACACACACTCACACACACATACACACAGTAACACACACACTCACACACACAGTAACACATGTACACACACACATACACACACAGTAACACATGTACACACACACATACACACAGTAACACATGTACACACACACTCACACACACATACACACAGTAACACATGTACACACTCACACACATACATACACACAGTAACACATGTACACACACATACACACAGTAACACATGTACACACACACACACACTTACACACACAGTAACACATGTACACACACACACACATACACACACAGTAACACATGTTCACACACACACTCACACACACATACACACAGTAACACACACTCACACACACACAGTAACACACGTACACACACACACACACTCACACACACACAGTAACACATTTACACACACACTCACACACACATACACACAGTAACACATGTACACATTCACACACATACATACACACAGTAACACATGTACACACACATACACACAGTAACACATGTATACACACACGCTTACACACACAGTAACACATGTACACACACACACATACACACACAGTAACACATGTTCACACACACCCCCCCACACACATACACTCAGTAACACACACACTCACACACACACAGTAACACACGTACACACACACACAGTAAAACATTTACACACACACTCACACACACATACACACAGTAACACATGTACACACACACACACACACACACACACACACACACACGTAACAAAATTAAAGTGAGAACTTAGCCAATAAGAAAAATCCTATCCCTGTTCCATCGAAACTTATTTTAGGGCAGAAGGTAATTGCCAAGGCTTCAAATAAAAAGCCAACCACAGGCTGTAAATGGCTCCAAGTCTTTAATTAGACCCCAAGGAGAAAAGAAAACAGTTGCAAAAAGAAACTGGAAGTAAGAGAAGCTTCCAGAAGGGAAGACACAGGACCCCCTCCTGCCTTCCACAGTGGCTGCTCTGCCTGCAGCTGACATTGGGAAAGTACACTCAGCAAACAGGTTGGCGGTGCCTGTTGTTGGAAGTAGATACGGAGCCAAAATTGTCTTAGACCCCAAGAGAGTGCCAGTCTTGTCCTAGGACCTCTTCTAGGGCCTGTCTATCTATATCCCAGCCCACCAAGGCTGACTTCTTGTTGGGCACCTTAGGCCTCAGGGGAAAGTGAGTTATTTCTTCTACTTTTAGATGTGAGGAAATGAGAAAAAGATGGAGTGGCCTCGACTCACTTGAAGGCCCGTGTATCAAAGCCACAGGCCCAGCTCTTTGGCCATGGAGCCATTTACCCATAGTATTGTCTCTCATTCCCAGGGGTTCTCTTCCTCGCTATAATATAGTTTTCTTTTGAGTTACGTATGGCTGAGTGACTCTGGGAAGTTACAAAACAGGTAACCCCACTGGCTTTTCAAGTATAAACCTCCCCTCAGCCTGGCTCAGCTGAAACAGAATGCAGTGAGAACATGACTTTGCTGTGCCAGTCACCAAGACCAAGTCACACTGTGACAGCAAAGACCTACACAGCCATAACGTCATAGCAGAAATGGTGAACCAGGTCCCCCAGTGGTGGTGGTGGTGGTGGTGGTGGTGGTGGTGGTGGTGGTGGGGTCCCTGCTGACTCCCTCCTATTACTTATCTCCCTGGGGACAGAGGCGGGAAGTGAGCACCTTCTCTGACTGGAAGTCTTTTGGCTATTGCTTCCTTCTTTCCCTGTCAAGAAGGAGTTGGGAGAGTCAGGCCCCTGGCAGACAGCAGGCTTATTAACACACTGCCCATCTTCCCTGAGTGCTCACCAGGACACGAGATGGAGGCAGAGGTGTGCCCTCTACCCTGTCCTCTGGGTGGGAGGGAGCGCATGAAAGTGCCACTTCCTCTTCTACTCTTTCCTCCCTATACTAAGAGACTTAAGAAAACCCTGTTTCCACTCCAGCCAGGTGTGGCCAAAACAATCCCACATGGGCAGGCCTGCCACAGGACCTCGTTTCTGGTGTAGGGGCCAGAGGCTCTCAGTGGGGCTCTAATTTCTTACTTTGAGCTGATTTTGCCAGGAGGCTGGAGCGGGGGTCTGGCCCTGCTGTTCAGAGATGTTAGGAATGGTTGGGTTGCTAACTTAAACCTAACTTAATGTTAGGTTGCTAACTTAAACCCCAAACAAATGAGGCTGAACTGATCCTCCCTCCAGGAAGGCTCCCAGGGATAGGAGATGGCACCAGAACTGTAGGAGAATGCTGACCTGCTCTGGAGGCACCACTATTCTTCTTGCAGGCATGTGTCCCTACACAGGAGTGTCAGCTAACAGAGCAGCAGGGTCCCAAAGGCAGGGAGCCCAGCAAAAGCAAAGTTAACAATGCTGGGAGCCTCAGCCAAGAGAAATCCTGGCATCTCTAAGGTTCAGGAGCCAGGGATGGCCTCCTCCATGACAAATCTTGTCTCTGGTGCGGGTGAACCAAACGAGGGGCCCGGCAGCTGTGTAATGAGCCTCAGCTGATGACATCACTTTGCTAGCCTGGGCATCATTCCATTTTAGTTTGTCATCTTTATTATTTTGAGATGGTCTCCGGTGTTCCAGGCTGACCTGGAACTTTCTATGTAGCTGAGGATGACCTTGAACTTATGATCCACCTGCCTCTACCTCTCAAGTGCGGGGACCACAGGCATGCACCACACCTGTTTCCAAGTTGCTGGGAACCGAACCCAGAACTTCATGCAAGCTAGGCAATCACTCTCCCAACTGAGCCAGCCCCGATTGGCAAAGCATGCTTTTTTTTCTTCTTCTTCTTCTTCTTCTTCTTCTTCTTCTTCTTCTTCTTCTTCTTCTTCTTCTTCTTCTTCTTCGTGAAATGAAGCTTAGCAGGATGCCCCCTGGCACGATGGGAGCTACCGCACATGCTCAGTAATAGGCTTGATCCTAGCTCGCAGACTATGCTAGTTAGGCTTAAACCGCTGGGGCAGCTACTCTTCTCACAGGCATCACGATTCTAAATATTCTCCAGAAGGCTCTCCTTCGGATTGGGTTTCCAGGAAATGAGGGAAGACTGGTTGGTTAGTAGCCTAGAAAGCTACTCTGAGTTCTTTATCCCTTGAATCAAAATGGGTGAGGAGGGCAGAGGAGATTTGATTGGAAACTGTGTCTGGCCAGTCTGTGTGAACCCCAGTGACCCAGAGCTGGCCCACATGGGCTTCAAGACACATGAACCTGAGCATAACCAGATGGAAGGTGGTCACGTGACCGGACCTTCCCGGCCCCATCTTTTGGAGGATGATCTCTGGGGTGAAGCCTATTTCTCTAGGGCAGCAAGGGTTAACACGGGGCTGGCCGAGGCCAGGCAGCACGGAGCATTCCCTGTTTATTAATAAGCTATTTATCACCAGCTTTGCTTTTAATGCCATTTGGGCTTAATGTCGTTAATGAAATATAAATACCCATGCTAACGATGTCGGTCAGAAGCAGCACGGGCAGCAGACGGCTCAAGAACCAGGGCCAAACCGCTGGGCACGCTGGGGAAGAGGCTGAGAGCTCGGGAAGCGGAAGAGGTTCCCACCAGCTCAGCAGCCCCCCCCCCCAGCCCCTTCTGCTCCCACCGCAAGACTCCGAAGCTGTCTGGCAGTGCCGGGAAAGGCTGGGAGGAGGCTGCCCAGGGTTGGGGAGAGGAACCCTTCGAGGGTGAGGATGGCGTTAACTCCTAGAGCACAGAGCCCAGCCCTGAGAGCTCCCACCTCGGGCACTGCCCTCCTGGCATCGGGCCCCTTGGCTGCTGGAAGCTGGACTTCCACCAGCTGGCGGCAGGCCCTTCTCACTACACTGAGCTCCCTGACCACGGGGAACAGAGCCAGGGTGACAGAGGTCACAAGAGGGAGCAGTTAGGATCCCATCGAGTTTTCCAATAAAGATTTTCAATTCTGGCACCAAGAATGACATTCTAGGCAGCCCAGCTCTCTGGATGGCCTGGCCTTCCCGAAGTTGACAGAAGGCTGCTCTAGGGCTTTGGGCTCGAAGAGGGGTATATCTGATCAGTGCTCAGAGGTGGCCCTACAGAGCAGGCTTCTGTCCCTAACTAGTCTAACCTCTCCTCCATACTCAGTCATGGCTGCCCACCTATCTTTGGGCTCAAAACAGAGCCCATAGCATCCAATACAAATTATCCCCAGGAACCTCAGGGTTACCCTCAAGAGAAGTCTAAAGCCTGCCCCTGAATAACAGTCTCCCCAGGCAGAAGTGACTATCAGACATTGTCCCCAGCCCAGGGGTCATAGATGCCGCCAATGGAACTTACTCTCCCACACATCCAAGGAGCACCTGGACCCAAACACAGGATGAGGCACTCAGGCAGGTGGTGACCTTTTGCTTCCAACCTCCTCTCCCTGGCAAAGGCAGTGGAGTCACAGTGACTCCAGCCCCACTTGCTGATAGAGTCCTCAGACAGCTTCCCGAAAGTGCCACTTCTTTCTGGTGGAACCCTAGACTTCCCTTGGCGGAAAGCCCCAGAGCTCTGGTCCTCTCCAGGAAGGATGTCAGAAGAAAAAGAATGCCAGGGAAACATGAATGTCTAACACACAGTGAACAATCTTTTAGTATAAGTAGATCCCAAATATCACATGGAACATACTTATGCTAAAACTTATTTGCTGTTTATCTGAACTTCAAATTTCACTAGTGGTTCTATTTCTTAATGGGCGGTCTGGCAATCCAGTCCAGGCTATTCAGCAGGGACACCTGACAGGTGGCATTGGGTTCTGGTGGATGGTATGATCACAGGGACAGTGGAGGCTTCCACCCATCTCTGCCCATCCTGGAGCAGCCGACTGCCTTCCAGAGTGTCTTTACCTAACTGTCCCTACCCCCTTCTATGGTCATTCCTACACAGCCTGTGCCACTGCTCACCTGGGATGGGTCCCCTCTGCCTGTACTCCTCAAAGTCACCTCCATGTCCCCAAGGAGCACAGGGCTCGTTTGCCAGGGCTTGGTGGAGCTCAGCTCAGCAGCTAATCCCTTGGGTGTCTCCTGTCAGATTATTAATTAGCTAAAGCAGATCGGTCCTAGAACAACATGCACTTGGGCTTCAGATAAAGCAGGCCAGAAGCCGGCCGGGGGGCTGCTTAAAGTGACAAGACCCTGTTTGTAAACTGCTGCCTGGGAGGCCGCTCCCAGATGAAAGTGTGTGCTGGGTGAGAGGCTCATTACTCAGGGGGCCGTGAGAGGAGGAGTCGGACAGCGGAGGCTTGCGTCTTAATAAAGAGCTGGCGTCTAATCAGACCATGCCCCGTCAGGAAGAGTCCAGTTTCACTTTGGAAACTGAGAATGAAGCAAAATTCTCTCTACAGCCTACTAAATATTCGGACTCTTCACGCACGCTAGGCGCACAGGCCTCCCAAGTGTCCTCCAACAGGCGGAGTGGGGACAGGCTCTTGTCTCCAGGAGCTGAGTTACTGTTCCTGCTGATGGAACGAACAGCTCTTCCCCCAGATATTAATTAGCATAGATGGCTTCCTTGCCTCCTCTCTGTCTCCATCTCGGTGACCCTTTCTCCAGAAGCCACACCTAACATTACACCAGCCACCTCCCCCGTCGCCTTCGTCCAGCCGAAGGCGGCTTTAGTTTTCCCTTTAGCCACACGTTGCTTCTTTTAGCTCATTATCATCTTTTTCTCTCCACCAAATGAAAATTCCAAGAGGACAGGAATTCTTGACCCTTTTGTTCACTTCCTTAAACAAGGGGTCCTGAGCTATTGTTCAATGAGAATGAATGAATGAGTGCAGGAGAAGAATGAGCAAAGGTCAGAGGTCAAGACTAAGCCCTGGTCCACCCTGTTGTCCCTTTGGCAGCCACTTCCTCCCGGTGACTTCCTCTCATCCCACCTTTCCTGGCTTCTACTACAGCCCAGCTCCTAGACGCAGTTCACTCACGTGCACTCCAGGTCTTGGTCTCCTGGCCGATGCCCTGAGCACTGGCCCCTTCCCAGCTGGCATTGCTCCTCTGTGCCCAGGGAGTAGTGCAGGGTGGGCCACTAGAGACACGGGCATCATTGGGACTCAGCTGCTACCCCGGCCCAGCTCAGCTGCTAGCAAACTCCTGGGCTTGGATTGTTTTGACTTGAGTCGGTGAAGCTGAAATATTGAGTCACAACGGCCCGAAAGTTCATTACCAGCTCTTAACACAGATCACTAAGGGAAAAAAGTTGCTTTTAATTGCTTTTCCCGATTAGCATTTCTGGAGAAGGTAATGTGTACTTTCATCCACTCACCCACCTTGGGTTAGCATTTGTTCCCAACCCTAGGCTGCAAGGCTCAGGGGCAGAAGAGACCCCCCATTCCTGAGTGAGGCCAAGGAACCAAACTGAAGAGAACACTTAGGGGAGACCTCTACTAACCCTGGTGGGAGCAAATAGGTGGTGGACCATGGGCCGCTGACCAGGAACCTGGAAGATGGCTGCAAGTGTCTCACCGGAGCCTCTAATTGGTACCCCCACCTCCATACTTAAGGACTTTCACCTACACCAGGGATATGCCTTTGTAGATTCCAGAATAAATTAGGACAAGGGGCCAGGAGTGACGTACATGGGAGCTGAGGCAGGAGGATCTCAAGTTGGAGGCCAGCCTGGGCTGTATAGTGAGACCCTATCTCAAAAGGAGTAAAAACAGGGCTAACAAGATAACTCAGCAGGTAAAGGTATGTAAGCCAAGCCTGACAACCTAAGTTTGATCCCTGGGACCCACACAGGGGAAAGAGAATAGTCTTCCTTCTTTCACATGCACGTGCGAGCACACACACACACACACACACACACACACACACACAGAGAGAGAGAGAGAGAGAGAGAGAGAGAGAGAGAGAGAGATGCACGTGCACATACACACGCATAAATAGTTGTAGACCCATGCAGACTGAGAGGAAGCTGGTAGAACAGGAGAACCTTGAAGAAATAAAGGAATTCACAGTGCTGGCCTGAGACTCCTCTCCCATGTAACACTGAGGCACTGCTTCATGTCAGAACCTTTCACTGTGGACACTCAGAAGCCTCGGGGCCAAGGTGAGGCAGAGTGTCATTTCCTGGGGGTCAGTCCACCCTTTGAAGCACCCTGCCATCATAAGAAAACTACCCTCCAGGGTGTTTCTGAACAGGGCAGGCACTGCAGTCTGCCGTCATTTTCCCGTGGCTTAATGCTAACCATCATCCCGAGATTCTGGAAGGCAGGAGGCATGGGGGAAACTGAGGAAGAAGGCTGCCTGCGAGCAACTGCATCACCAGAGAGCACTCTTACCCAGAAGGAAAACAGAAAGACCAGGGACTGTTTCCAAACCATCTCCCAGTCACACGCCCACTCATCCCAAGGGGGTCCCCCAGAGCGCCACAACTCCCAGGGGTTGTGGAGACACAGGCTACCCGACATCCCTTCACTGGCACCTCCCTCTCCCAACTCCATCCTTCTGCATCCTGCACTCAGCTGCGTGCTCTAGAGCTGCCGGCCTCCCATCAGATCAAAGCCCTGGAGGATGCCATTAGAACTGTCCAGTCCAGTTAGAAGAGAAGGTCATGGATCTAGTGCAGACCATGGAGGCAGAAGGCAGAGAAACCTCCCACTCATGCAGAGACACAGGCCTGTCCACCCAGGTACACCCTCCCCTAAGGCAAGCAGACACACTCAGGATGACTGGATGACACCCCCTGCCCCAGAGTCAGACAGAAACACCAGCTGTGGGCCTGGGATATCCCCACCAGCCCCTGCGGGCACCAGCCTGCCCTTCTGTTCAATCGTCACTCTCCCTGGAGGTCAGGCCTCCAGAGCTTCCTGGAGGGTTGAGCTGCTGTACCACATATTGCTTCTCACTTGGGACACCCCCTGTGCCCCTGCAAGATGTCACCAGCCTGCCCTTCCTGTCACTCCCCCTGGAGGTCAAGCCTCCCGAGCGTTCCTAGAGGGCAGAGCTGGCCCATATGCCTGGGAATACATTGCCTGCACCAGTTAAGTGCTCACGGGGCCCAGCAGCCAGCAGTGACAGTTTTCCATTCATGCCAGCCAGACCCTTGGCTTGCTGCTGGGCTACCCAGCAGCATCCGAAGCTGGACAGAGCCTGACAGGATGTCACATCATCACAGCATCACAGCCAGGATAGCCGTTGCCAACCTGGCCCACACAGGTAAAGCCAGGGTACAGGGGAGCAAAGTCTTGTGTCAGAGGCCCCAGAAACAGGGACGGGGTCTGGGTTCAAGTCTCCCAGCATGCCTATAGCAATTCACACCTTTCTTTGTGGAAAAGATATTAGGATCTCCGCCAGGGAGCTGGGGAGAGGCTAAGCTGGCCTGGTGTATATGGCAGTCTCAGCTAACTCATTGTTTAGCCCTTAGAGATGCTCATCTGAGGATCTGCACAACTAGGAAATGGCAGGAGCTCAACTCTGGGGGACACAGATCACATTTAAAGCCACAGGGAAGGAAACCCAAAGGAGACCCCAGCTCTGCACAGAACCCGTGATGGGAAGGTCCAAATCGGCTGTCCTGTGCACTCTTAGAGCCAAAGGACGGTGACTGCAGCATTCCTAGCAGCCAGCATGACAAGAGGTGAACCCGCTGAGATCCGTGGGACATGGGAGAGAGAGGAGGCACAGGAGCGGCTTCAGCATGCTCCAGGCTTCTAGGAGAGCTTGCTTGCTCCTCTGTTCAGTGCACAGGGATGGCCTCTGAGCACGCGCTGACTCTGCCCACTCCTCAGGCTCCCCACCTTCTCCTCATCCCAGCCATCATCTTCCTGCTCCAGTGGCTGCAGCCGAAGCTCCCCTGACACGTGGTGTCTTTTCTTGCTGCCCCCCAGGATGTACTGTCCCCAGGACACCCTCAGCTGTCTTTTAAAGTAAGTCAGATCACCTTATCTCCCCAGGGGCACCCCACCACCTGTCCCCTGGCACCCAGAATGCCACACATCCCGGCCCTCCCCATCTACCCAGTCACAAGGTCTAGTCACTGAGTGTAGTTGGTTGCTCCCACCCAAGCACCTTGAAATCACCTGCGTTCTCTTTCTGGAACATTCCCCTGCCTGCGCTTCAGGTAGCTGTCCACTTGACGTCTTTAATCTCTGCTGTCACCTCCTCAGAGTCTGGCCCCGAGTCACCCATGTCCTTGCTTTCTTCTCATCACCTCATCCTATTTCCACTTTTCCCCAAGGTCCACCATGTTTGTTTTTCTACGTGAGTGCACATTGTCACTTCTGACGGCAAGGGCTTCCCGCTTACGTGGTCCACTGGGGAGTGACCTGTAGACACCACACCCTCTGTGACTACTGAATTCAACCACTTCTTCCACAGAACCTGAGCCTGGGCCTGATGGGGTCTGTGGACCACAGAAAGTGCAGACGTCTCCCTGGTCTACACCCTGCTCAGGCATCCCTGCCATAGCGGACCCCAGTCCATGGTCAAGTTCATCACTGAAAAGGATTGAGCCAGCGAGCAGGGAGTCATCCTTGACATTCCCTCCCTGAGCCTTCTGAGTTCCCAAGCTTCATTATCAAAGCTGGAGACAGCCGATGCCAGGATGCAGGAGTCCCACTGGACCTGTTGGGCCCATGCACTGTGCTGGGTTGCAAATCCCCACTGGCATGGCCCCTGGGAGTCAACTGTGAGTGGAAACTTCGGAAAGGGAAAAATTAATGGGCATGTTTTGCCCGGAGAAAGAAGAAAACAAAAAGAACAGGGCAGGCGCACATTAGCCTCTTAGGGGGCTTTACAGGCACCTTAGCAGCTGCTTAGCGGCCGGCACCATAAGGCCTTGGGGTGGGGCATTCAAGGTTCTTGCCTCCCCAGCATTCTAGTCCTCCTGGGAAGCAGAGTCAGGCCTGGAGAGCCTACGAAGGCAATGGGGTCCACAGGCAGGGCTGGAGAGATGGCTCAGCAGCTAAGAGCAATTGGTGCTCTTCCAGAGGACGACACGGGTTTGACCCCAGCACAATCATCTGTAACTCCAGTCTCAGGGGATCTGACACCCTCTCTGACGTCAGAGGGCACCAGGCACACAGACGGTGCACAGACATACAGGCAAGCGCACACCCATACACAAAAATCAATCTTTTTTTTTTTTTTTTTAAAAATAAAGGAAGTCAAGATGCTAGCACCAGACCCAAAGGAGACTACAGAGCAGTGAACATGCCACACAGCCTTCCTCAGGCAATAGTCTAAACAGCCCCACGCAGACCAGCCGCAGCACACCTTGAGTGCAGATGGACTGGTTCCTGGGGCAGGATCACATTAAACACCAGGAAGAAGAGTCTCACCACTTTAGCAACCATTTGCTAAAGATACAACATTTGTATCTGATTTGCAAGTTCCTGGGTTACATTCAGGTTTTCTGCTAATCCCCAAGGAACAGCAGCCTGAAATGAAGCAGGCTTGCAGCTTTGGGGACCTGGCAAACCCCAACGAACACCAAGGAGCCCAACTCTCCAAGTGCTTCATAACCTCCGGGTTTAAAGTCCAGAGTTACAGAGCCAGACACAGAGGGAGGGGTAGGGCGCTGTGTCCTATCCCTGGTGCCCATGGAGAAGGACACAGTGGGGAAGCCGAGATTGCCCTCCCCGGTCAATCTTGATCCCCTCCACCCCAGGCCCCACTCTAAGACTATGCCCATCACTTGTATGACACCCAGACTTCTCGCTGTTCTCCTGAGACTTCTGCTCATGACCAATATGCCCCCAAGAAACTGCTGTGTTCGCTACCCACAGGCACGTAACTGAGAGTATGGCTACAGACACTCTTTGTGGCTGGCTAAGAGATTTGCCATAGGCAAGGGGCTATTTTCATGCCCCGATCAAAGATACCCACACTTTGTCCACTAAGGAAGGTCTAGCCTGGGCTAGAGATAGCCCTGGCAGGTCATTCCCAGGTCAGCTCCTCCCACAAAGAAACTCAGGGCAGAGACTGCCGGTGTTCATGCCAGCCAGTGTGCACACAAGGGCTGCACCCCATTGTCCCCATGGTGAAATTCACAACGACCCAACACGTTGATCTTGGAATCTGCCCACGGCCCTACCCTTTGGGTCACATCATTGGGATCACTGGAAGGACGCTGCGAGGTCAACTGCACCAACCTCTTTGAAGAAACCAAGACTCAGAGGGGTGCAAGAGATAAGTCTGATGGCAGAGCCAAGGCTGAAATGCAGGTGTTCTGCTCCCATTTCCATGTGGCCCTTTTTTCATCTATGGTACATAAGCCACTGGGGCACAACCCTGTGAGAGAAGTGAGTCTAAGACCCCACGTGGCAACCCTCTAACTGGCCAGCCCTCACTTCCCAGAGCATCCTGGGAACCAAGAGAGACTACCTTTGCATCCCAAGAAGCCAAGGTCCGAAGTCCATTCCAGTGCACCGCACTGGGGAGCTGCAGGGTCCCCCGGTGAAGGAGGAGTCGGTGGCCGTGGTAGTCGGAGGGCAGGTAGGATGGAGAGGTCTGCCTTCCCTCAGCAAGGTCTGTGTGCCTGACAGAGAGGAGAAAGGGACACAGGTTAGGTTTCTGGGCCGCCAAGAAGGTTTAGCTGATAAAGGCACTTGTCACTAAATCTGATGACCTTCGTTCGATCCCTGGGATGCACAGGGTGGAAGGAGAGAACCAGTTCCACAAGTTGTCCTCTGACTTCTACACTTGCACCATGGCATAAGAGCACACACAGGTGTGTGTGTGTGTGCGCGCGTGCGCGTGCACACACATGTACATACATACACACAAAACAATAAATATAATTCTAAAAATTTATAAGATGATTAGGTTAAGACTGGAACTCACCAAGGTATTGCACACAGAGGACAATGGGAATGTTCAAACACCCTGTGTGGTAACCAGCCAGTGAAGGAGGAGATTCTTGGAGCTGCCTTGCCAATCAGCAGATGGCATTGCCATGGCGCACGCCATACCTGACTCTGCAGCCAATGTGCCCTTTGCACAATTATTAGCCAATTGCTGTAAAGTGTCATACCTAATAAAAGAATCGAGCAGGAGAAACAATTCTGGGCCAATCAGGTGCCACCCTGAGTAACAACAGCGGGATCACACCCAAGGCTTGGTACCTGGGGTGGAAGGTCAGCCTGAGAATGGATCAAGTCAACAGATCAGACCCATCCAACAGAACCAAGCAGTCCTGGATTCTTAGCTGCCTGCCTGGTGTTTCCTGGTTTCCCCTTGTCAGCTCCTGGCTGCTCCCCAGGACCCCCTGAGCAGCCATCCGAGTTGTTAAAGAGCATCAACAGGTATCTATCTCTGCAGTACCCAGGATGGTGAATTTGATTTCTTCTCCATTTCCCCCTGCTCTGCTACAGTGCTATTTCATCTCCTAGACAGGAAAGAGGGTGTGGACACACCCTCAAAGGAGGCTGCTGGGAGAGACTCCTTTGTGATAGGTGCTGGGCCAAAAACAGTGGCCTAAAGAAAGTTGGAGCCCTACTACCGGCAACCTTTGTGTCAATTTAAGCAAATATTGTGGCGTTTCCATGGTGATTCCTGTTTTGAATATCCACTTCGCTCACTTTTTAAAGGGCTTTTCCTGTTTGCATTTCAACTTCAAACCTGTAAATATTTTCAGCCTTTTTAGGAAAAAAGAAAGCGCCCATGTGCGTGCAAACACAAGCATACAAACAGGTACACAACTTCTCATGCGTGGCAGTCCAGCCGTGTGGACATACGGATGCAGGACACGGAACCCTGAGGTCCTTGGCCACTATCATACCCACTCTGCAAATGGAGCTGCCACTGAAATTGGGGGCTTCTCTTCCTCCTTTGTGGGGGCTAGCCACATCCCACACATAGTAGCTGTGTGTTCCCCAAGCGGCCCAGCCTTGACTGCACGGTCTGGTGTGGGGCAGGCAGCAGCCTGGTTAGCTTTCTAACTTGATCCAGCCATCAAAGTCCTGTGGGGCATCTTCCCAGGGTGTATGAGCCCCTACTCTCCTGACTCCCAAGGCTGGGCTGAGTAGAAGGGAGCTGGCTCTTTGAAGGCCAGCTTCAGCACCAGACCCTCCTCTCTGCTAGGGCAATGTTTCAGGACCAGCTCCCTAGGGAAAACCGGGATGGAAGGCGATGGCAAGTTAGGGGTGGATTGGCCTGGCTCCCATCCCACCCTCCAGCATCATACAGGGTTAACAGTGTGTTTCCTGGTTTCCATGGATTCCTGCCAGGCCCCTAATGTGAGTTTCGTGTGATTTGGGGGAAGTGGATTTCCTTTGTTTTCCAGTTTGGGAATATTTTTTTCTTTAAAAAAGAGGAAAAAACACTTTAATGGGAACTTCAGGGCCACTGGGAGCCTCATTCCTTTGGGTTCTGAAAATCCCTTGCCTGTTAGTCCAGAATCTCACAAAGCCCAGGAAGCTTTTGGCCCCAGCCAAAAAGATGGTTGTGGGCCAGAGGAAGGGTACCTTAGATCATAGACAGACCACCCTCCTGTGGGGGTCTCTACCCCAGTACCCCATTAAAGAGCATCTCTAAAGTCAGCATCTAACTTCAGAGCTGATACACGCTCCTTCCAGTGTCACACTGGGACATTCACATTTGCCCAGACAAGAGGTCAAGGAAAATATTCACCTTCCAGCCTCTTAGAAGGAGCTAGAAGACAAGAGCCCAACCTTATGGCCAGAGGTCTCCCAGTGAGAGACTGGAAAGGATGTGTGCCCACTCATGTTTTGGTCCAGAAGGGCTCCAGATGGAGGGAAGAGGATATTCCAGATCCCAGAGGGCTTTTTTTTTTTTTTTTCTCTTCCAGACCACTGAAGGGCCTTCCCAGGAGAGAAGGAACTGAAGAAAGGGTGTGGTCAATTTTCTCCATTCCTGCCATCTCTGCCCAGCCTTGCTAGGGCGGCATGACCTTATTCGAAGACTCCCCAACCGAGTGGCCTGACCCATTTACCAAACCAAGGCATGGGCCCCCAAGCCTTCCAAATTCTGCAGCCCTCCCACGCCACAGCCCTGGGGCTGAGACGCAGATCTTGGTCATTGGAGCCTACTGGATCTCTAACCAGTTGACCTAGGTGAAGAGGTGAGAAGCCAAACACAGTCAACAGACATAACCCTGGGCTGAAGATCCCAAAACAGGTCTGAGGTTGGGTTCTGCCACTTAACCCTCTGATGGTCTTCCCAGAGCCAGCTGATCTCCTAAAGACTTGGATTCCTCACAAGTCAACTGGAAGGACAAAGGAAAAAGTGACAGGAGCCATCTTTCCTCCCACCCAACAGGCTCAGGCTAGCAATGCCAGAAACGCCCTGGACCACAGCCTTCCTCTTCTTTAAACACCCTCAAGAACCATCTAGAATTTCTCCCCCAAGGACTCATAAGCCCTCTGCTCTGCTTTCTGTGTGTCCTTCCATGAGGAGTTAGTAAACTCCACACAGAACTGGAGTAATTTGTTCATGAGCCTGTCTCCACCTCTGGAGCCTTAACTCCTCAAGGGCAAAGCCCAGGTCTTAATTATCTTTGCGTCGCTGGTGCTTAGCACAACAGCTGGCCCACGGTGGGCGTCATAAGTGTTGGTGGAACTGAACTAGTCCCTGATTTCACGTCTCAGTCAGACAAGCCTGGTGCAGCCTCTTTCTATCCTCTGGCAGAATGCTTCACTGGCCACTTTCAAGGCTTGCTTGGCTCCCCTGAGCCCCAACCTGCCTGTTGGTCTCACTCCTCCCCCATGAACCCACTGAATTTACAACATGCAGGTTCAAAGGGACTTCTGGTTACCTGAGCCTCTTCCAACTATTCCAAAGAGGATTGAGCACCTACTAAGTGCCAGAGGGGACAGGGGACAGTGGGTGAGTGGTTTTCTCCCTCTGCCAACCAGCTCACAAAAGGACAGGTGGTATCAGCTAGCTAGATTAATTTGACAAGCACCGTGCCAAGTGTTCTACACACATGATCACGGTGAATCTATATAACACAAAAGCCGGAACAGTATGGGCCTCACGGAGATTAGGAGAACAGCACAGAGATACGAAGTGACCAGCCAAAGGTCACATGGCTCACAGGTATGGAAACCAAGTCGGGGCTGGTGACCACCAAAAGTTCTCCCCCCCCCCGTCCCGATGATCTCAGCACTCACCCCTTCCCAGTGTGGGTTCTCTCTTGACTCTCACCTCTCTCGGTCCAGAATCATCTCCTGCAATACACCAGGGCTGCCAGAAAACACTTGGACCTTGCAGCCAAAGGCAACATCTGTGCTCAGGTTTTCTGGCCAGGCTTAAAAGTGGGAGGAGGGGTAGACCTAGGAAAACACACCAGACAGGCAGGAGGGACACCTGGATCTACCTGGTGAATGGGCTCTCGGCTACATACCTGCCTGTTGCTCGGCATGATGGGACCATGCTATTTCAGGAGGTCCGGTGAGAATGGGACAACTCCTGATCCTCCCCTGGTAAGGCTCTTTCTCCTTCTTAGAGAGGCAGAGACTCCCCACATTAGAACCTCCCACCATAATGAGTGCCTGCCTCAGAGGGGAGCAGAGCAAATGGACCTTGGTTTTTATCTTAGGTGAGTGTGTAGACTACAGGGAGGGAGGCACCTATCACCTCTTCAAAGGAGAGAAGACAGGAGAGGAGATGGTGGGGAGAGATGGTGGAGGACCCGCCAGGGTGGGGAGAGGACAGAGCGCTAATGAACAGATTTCATAAGCCACCCAGAGTGAAAACAAAAACACAGACATGCACATTGCCCAACTTCAGGGTTGTATGGAAAAGAAGAAAAAAAAACACAATAAAAAAATCCACATCTTAAATACAAAAATCCTACACGATGTGTTGTGGCATGAAAGTGTTTTCCACTGCATTTTTCCTCCGTGATCTCACACAGCCTACGACGGGTCCGCCCAGCATGGTCTACTGGTATTTGATGGTACACACTCCGAGCAAACACGCACAATTAACCAAAACAAGGGCAGTAAATATTCAAATCACTTCAAACTGGCATCTTGCGGCTTCACATGGCCTCTGGAGGTGGCTGCATTGGCTCCGGGAAGGGGCCCTTTTAGATGTTAGGCGGTCGGATAAATGAGAGGAGAACATAGTTCAAGTAGAAGGAACCAGAACTCCCAAAGCCGAAGCCCCAGCAGCCCACTCTATGGCCCTTTCTATACTTAAGGGGCTCCCTGCTGAAAACAGGGGACAGGGGAGGGGCCCACACATCTCTGAGCCCTTTCCTACAAACCATTCACCCACTGTTACTGTGTCTCCTGTTCCTCTCACCCTCCCCCTTTTAATTGTTGGATGAATTTACAGAGCACCGTGCCAAAAACAATCAACTCTAGGGAACAGAGTTATACAAAAAAGGGTGTGTCACCAGAGGGAGACGGATATCCATGGAAACCACCACCTTTCGAAGAGGCCTAGGTGAAGCTTGGGTGAGGTGGACCAGGTGGGGGTGTGGAGAAGTCTGCTCCTCCCAGAACACAGCCTTAGAAAAGAATGAAGTTGCTGACAAACAGATATAGCCAGACCCAGTGTGGAGAGTCAGGAAGTGAAGTCAACCAAACAGCATGTCAATGGCAGGGCTATTAGTACACACACACACACACACACACACACACACACACACACACACACACACGTATATGCCACTGTGCCAGGCCACTGGGCAACAGGCCATAGGGGCTAAGGGCACTAGCTTTGGAACCAGATTGCCCGGGTATAAACCAAGCACTGACACTCCTGAGCTGTGTGGCCCTGGAAAAAAATGACTTTGACCCCTTGTGTCTCAGTTTCTCCATCGTAAGTCAGAGATACTAACAGTTACTCCTGAGTCTAGGCACAAGGACTTTGTTTGCTTCATTTATTATGGGTAACATTCTAAGAAAAGAACCCAGCACGTGAAATAGTTGATAAATCACGAAGGGAAGAGGTGGGCGAGAGGGCTCCTAGATTCTACTCCAAAGAAGGGAGAAAATAATTGCTGTCCACATGAGTATGCACTGTGTATTTGGAATTTTAAAGCACCATTATACACAATCATCCCAAGAACCCAATGAGGTAGAACTGGAAAGTTGGGAAGCTAAGACTTAAAGAGGGCGGGGACACACCCAAGGTCACACACAAGGGGAGGCATGTGAACACAGAGCTATTGGACAGGGGTAGGCTGAGGAGAGGGGTGGGAAGGCAAGAGAGGGAGGGAGGTGCAGGTGCTGGAGGCTCTCTCCAGCCTAACTTGGGCAAATGCATAGTGGCCCAGGATTGCTTTTCCAGGAGACAAAATGAAGAACTCTGTGCCATTGACTGCTGGCAGAAAAGATGGGCCAGTTTGTGGGATTGGCTATCTACCTTCCTCAGGAGTTCCCATCCAATGCCAACCCCATGACACCAATGTCACCCTATGAACCCTTTCTGTGCCCAGCTGGCATTTCCAGGAGATCCCTGGAGGGACAAATGAAAAGAGCATGGCTGACGCGCCCCCACCCCCCACCCCAGCAACTGACTCATACAGCCCGGGAAAGGTCCCACTGCAAGTCAGAGCTGCACGGAGAAGCCGAGTTTCAACCTTCTTGGAACCTAGGCAGATCCCTGGGAAGGACAGGGCACAGGCAAGGGGAACCTAGAGGGGCACAGGTCTCCTCCACTGAAAACCCAGGGGGTCCTGCACAGCAAGTTGGAGGCACAAGCTGTCTGCTCTGTTTTGTCCTCACGCTAGTTGGAGATCAGGCTTGGTGGCTCAGCCTTTCCACCATCGACCACCCAAACTCATTCAGATATTTCCTCTCACTTGCTTTTTAAAAAAAATTTAATGTTCTCTATAATTCATCCATCGCAGAAGATAATCGATAGAGCCCGTAATGAAAATCTGAGCCATATTTTATGATCCGCTGCAAGCAGAAAGGGCCACATCAGCAGGTCCGTTTTTGGCTTTCCCTATCTGTCTTGCCTGCTGCCCCGGGGATAGCTTGCCCTGCCAGCCCTGCCCACAGCCCTCCACCCAGAGCTCACACAGGCAGGGCCACGACCCTAGTAAGCATCACTCTAATGCTCACTCAGCCACCTCAGTCACAGAACAGTCACAGGCCTTCCTGGAGCGGCCCCCAACTTGGAGCCCTGGAACCTCTACCCTGGGAGCTCACAATACCTTAATCAGTGTCCTTCTGGAAGTCCCAACATTTTCATAGGTGGCATTCCCCACCAGGAGAGAGTGCTTAGGTCTAGAGAAATGACTCAGTTGGTAAGTCCTTGCTGTGTGTAGCATGGTGACCTGAGTTCAGAGTCAGCACTAAAACCAGCCCCATGGTGGTGCGTGTGTGCAGCCCGGACACTGGGGTGGGGAGAGCAGATCCTGGGGGCTTGCTGGTCAGCTAGTCTAGCTAATCTGTGAGCTCTAGGTCTGTGCAACACCCTGTCTCAAAAATTAAGGTGGAAGCAAAAGAGAAAGGTACCCTTCAGTCTCCACACATGTAAACACACATGCTCATGCACACACATGAACACATGCATATATTCAAACATACCTATTAATATACATATATAGATGAACACACATGCGTATACGTGTGCACACACATGAACACATACACTATATAGAAAGTGGAAGGAGGTAAGGAAGGGGAGAGGGAGGGAGGGAGGAGGAGGAGGGAGGGGAGGGTAGGAGGGAGGGAGGAAGGGAGGGAGGGAGAAGAGAAAGGTAGCAGGCTGCTCTCTTTGTCCTGGACTCTTGGACCTTCTGGGCACCTCCACTCGGAGGTGGGACACTATTGTTCATTTTTACTATCTTTGACAAGTCCTCCCTGTCTCTCTTGTCTCCCACTCTCTGAAGTGAAAGATTGGACAAGCCAGTCAGGGAAACATGGGACACTGGGAGAGACATCCCTACAAAAAGCACTGGTACCAAATTCTTCCCAGAATCCCTCACTGCCTAGCACCAATCAGAGAACAACACAGGGAGACAACACAGTGCTAGGAAGAAGAGACCCCAGCAGAGCTAACTGGAGGAGAGAGAGAGAGAGAGAGAGAGAGAGAGAGAGAGAGAGAGAGAGAGAGCTCAAACCAACACCAACAAGAAGAGTGGGCTTAGCCAGGCAGTGGTGGCACATGCCCAGCACTCGGGAGACAGAGACAGGCGGATCTCTCTGAGTTTGAGGCTATCCTGGTCTATAGAGTGAGTTCCAGGACAACCGAGGCTACACAGAGAAACCCTGTCTTGAAAAAGGAAGAAGAGTGGGCCCAGCCACATGACGGAGTGCTACAAAGCCAGCAGGACAAGCTTGTAAAAGAGATTTGATGGAAAACTTTGAGTAGCTTTGTTCTGAAGACAGCCTAGCAGAACTTCTGGTTCTGTCCAATATGGCAGTCTCTGGACATGTGTGGCTTTCAAGCACTTGGAATAGGGTGAAAATGACTAAGGAACTAAATTTTTAATTTTATTTAACTTTAATTAATTTACATTTAAATAGCCACATGTGACCAGAGAATAACTGTATTGAACAAGACAGGTTTAGAGGAATAATCTCATTGATGTAAAAATAGCTTTTCTTAATAAAAAATTAAAAACCCTTTTATCCCAATGCAACAGGAATAACCATTATTAACTATAATAATAGTTAATATTTAAATTGCTGCAGCATGCCAGGCTCAGTGTTAAGTATTTTACATGGGTTGTCATGTGGACTCTGAACTAGTTAAGTTTACTGTTGTCATCCATCACTCCCAGTTTACAGATGAGGCTGAGAAACACCAAGTCATTTACCCAGTGTCACACTGCTGTGGCTCAGTGAGGTTGAGAAACACCAAGTCATATACCTGATGTCACACTGCTGTGGCTCAGTGGAGCCACAGCACTTCCCTGACATACTTAGCACTTCCCTGACATACTTTTAGCTATACCCTGCTTGTTTTTAAATTATTTTTATACTAAAAATATTTACTCATAAACATAAATTGAACTAATGGAGAGAATGTATTTTTAAGGATGCATTCCTGGTGCCCACGAAAAGGATGGCAGATCCCCTACAATTGGAGTTACAGACCATTGTAAGCTGTCATGTAGGTGCTGGGAACCAAACCCCAGTCCTCTGCAAGAGCAGCCTGTGCTATTAACCCCTGAGCCATCTCTCCAGCCTCCCAAATTATTTTATTTTATTTTAATTTATTTTTGGTGTTTTACGAGACAGGGTTTCTCTGTGTAACTGTCCTGACTGTCTTAGAACTGCTTTGTAGACACAGCTGGCCTCTAACTCATAGAGATATGCCTGCGTCTGCCTCCAGAGTGATGGGATTAAAGGTGTGTGCCACCGCCACTTGGCCTAAAATGTATTTTAAAGCACCCTAAAAGAAAGTGAGTCCCTTTTGCCAGTAGCAGACGATGTAAAGAAGTTACTGGAGTGCTTGGTTAGTAACTCAGCTGGCAGATAGAGAAAGAAATTGACCTTGAGACTCCCACAAGCCCCCAGCGCCCCGTGTTCTGTGTCAGGAGGACCCAATACCTTCAGTGGTGTTGGCCTGAGAGCTTCTAGGCAGTAGGTGGCCACAGAGATGCAGCTTCCTTCTGGCCCTACTGGTCAGTTGAGAGCAGGGCCTTAGCACTTCAAGGATCCAAGCTAGGTCCCTGTCCCTAGGTGGCAGAGCTAACTAGGAAGCCTACCTTCTCACATTGTACCCTGGCTTCCCACCTCCTTGGAGTCCGGAAAAGAGGACAGCCCCAGGCTGGGAACGCACTGTGCTTTGAGCCAAGGGCATGGACAGACTTATTCTTTCCAGGAGGGACAGCCACCATCACTGCTCTCCTACTCTTGGCTTGGTTCAGAATGAGGGGGACAAAGAAAGCCCCTCTCATAGTCGGGGTGAATGTGGACAGCCCAGACTACTGAGCCCAGAGTCAAAACAGATTCAGTGAAACTCGCAGTTGTATTCGTTTGTTTTCCAGGGCACCAACTTGAGGATGGGGTACAAAGTGACAGCCCCACTTGGTCTGGATTTGATTTTGGCTTCCCCTGGCTGAGATTCACAGACTGGTGTGTGTGTAGGGAGGGGCTGAGGAGAAGTGTCCTTATTTAGAAGTTGCTATTGTTACGTATCTCTGGTTCCTGCTGTCTGCATTCTTCTGTCATTTCCAATCTACCCTAAGTTCCCCTTGAATTCATATATTTATTTTTTTGGGCCAGTTTCAGGTGCTTCTAGCTTATCAAACAATCAACCCTGTGAGGCACGCTGGGTGTTTCCAGAAATTACATCACAAAAAATCATGCAATTAAAGTGTAAGGGGGGGGGGGAAACAGAGTTGTTGCTTAATTTCGTATTTTAATTAGCGACTTATTGTAAACGTAGACTTTTAAAATGGAGGCGCCTAAGCAAAGCCAGTAAACAAGTTTTTCTAATGAATTAATTTCACCTCCTCCTCCTCACCAACGCAACTATCATGCTCCAGATTTGCTCTGTCCCTGCTTCTGTCTTCTATTCCACATCTTAATCTTTGCCCAAGCACACATGAGACAAACAACCATCAAATAAAATTGGGAAGTCTAATACCATGGGAGCCCAAAAGAGTCCTGGTCAATAAGTTAATAGCCTTGACCTTGAAGAAGTTGACTTGTGGATCCAGCATGAAGATGCTGCATCTCTTCATAACTGACTCTCAGGGGACCTCCTGTATTCCTCACAGGGCCCAAACCTCAAAAGGGGACAGAAAGGAAAGCGGGGAACAGTGATGACTGAGGCAAGACTGGGAGAGTGGAGGAGCCCTGTGGCACCTGAAGCCCAGCAGGAAAGTGAGGAGACCTGGAGAGGCAGAGGCTGCACTGTTGTGAAACCCAGGAGCCTGCTGGCTGCCTGGGGGGAGGAAAAGGACTTGGGTTGGGGGGAGAAGAAGCCATCTGTGGCCATGGAGAAACTCTGGAACTAGAAGATGCTGTCTAGGTCAGTTCAGAGAAACGATACAGCCGTCTATCCCAGGGGCTCATGGAGAGGATCCAGGCCCACCCCTCCACTTCGCGGGCAACTCCAGGTGCCTCCAAGCTTCCCCCTCTCTGCCCTCCCAGCCTGGTAGCTTCTTGTAGCCCTCCCTGTTCCAGGAACAGAGCAGGCTAAGGACAAGGCATAACCTCCCACCCTCTGCTGCACACTGAGAAGAGGATTCACGGGTGTCTCAATGTCCTTGCTCACTGGGGAGCAACACGAACCTTCCTATTACCCCAGGGGCTTGACCAGATAGAGAAAGGGCATAGTGAAATAAAGCAGGCCTCCTCCCTGGAACTGTCACCTCCTAAACCAACACAGAGACACTGCTGAGGATCAGCTGTGCTATAGGGATCTAGACCTAGCCAGAGAGCATTTGGTTTTCCAACCAGTCCAGCTTGGTCACTATGCTTTGAGTCTGAAGAATTGCAATGGAGGGCTCAGCAGAGATGTTAGCCAACCCTTCCCTCATCTGTCTCTCTTTAAAATGGACCCTCTTGCCTGACACATCCACATTCCGAGTGACAGTAGGTGGGTGGCCTTGTGATCACAGTGGTGAGGGGATTGGGGGCCATCCGGACCCCTACTCACTAAAAGTCACAAAGAAAGGAAGGAGGGGAGGAAGGAAAAACCAAAGAGAGGAAGGGGCTGAACCCTGTGTCATTGCTCACCGGTTAGGAACACAGACCCAACCCAACGACAGATCCTGCTGGGTTGAGCTTCAATCGTAAGGGAAAGCTCCCATCAAACACAGGCTGGGCATGGATGTACCCCAAGATTAGGAATTTGGAAGCCCATCTGAGGAAGCTGGCCTGGGAAGACAGCAACAGGATTTAACACCTTATCCTGGCTGTCTGGTAAACACCCTGAGCTGTGCCTACCCTCCACTAGGCAGCTGGGCTCCTCAGGTGTGTCGGCGACGATGGGCAGGTAGAGGCAGCCATAGGCAGAGACAGGAAGGGGGGAGAAGGGGCTGAGGGGCGGAGGTAGGGTGGAGCTGGCCTGGGAGGATGGGATGGGAGGCAGCCAAGCCAGACAGTCCATGAGACAGCTGACAGGTGCAGGAAAGGGGGGGTTGTCAGGGGGTTGGAATCCTGGGGCATACCGCTGCTGTGCCTGGGGGGAGGAATAGGTAGCTGAGTGGACTGTGGATTGAGAGGAAGAATAGAATTTTGTGGGCAAGTGATCTTGGAGTTTAACCTCATTTTCAGATTAAAGAAGAAACTGGGGGAGCCCTGGGCACTAGACCACAGGCTTTCCCAGATCACACAGATCAGGGCTTATGGTGGCCAGGTAGAACAACAGTTGGCTGTCGTCCTTCAGCATACCTGTCCCCAGATCATAATACACACCCCAGGCCCCCAAAATCAAAGCAATCAGAATAGAGTATCTGTCCTTCTATGTTTGGAGGGTGCCAACACGTTAGAAAGAGTGATGTGGGGGACAGCACGGACACAGATGAGAGGGA
Source organism: Cricetulus griseus (assembly GCF_003668045.3). Classification (NCBI taxonomy): domain Eukaryota; kingdom Metazoa; phylum Chordata; class Mammalia; order Rodentia; family Cricetidae; genus Cricetulus; species Cricetulus griseus. Next base: position 7,578,805 of record NC_048595.1, read on the forward strand.
CCTCAAGCTTTCAGATGCCTTGGGGGCAGTTAAGAGTAGACAGGTAGAAAAGAGGTGCCTGAGGGTCCTGGGCATTCTTAGGGAAGACCACTACAGCTCTGACCCCAGTCCAGAGGCCAAGTGAGATTTGCCAGATGCCAATGCCCAGGCCAGGCACTCCTGGTGCCACCTGTACCACCAGGCTCAGCAGGGTACCCCAGTAATCCTCTTTCCTCTTCCGTCGGTTCCCTGAGTAATTACAGTTTTGGGTTGAAATCTCCTTGGAGTGTAACCCCCTGCCTGATGCCCTGTCTAAATCCTTGGGTACACAGCAGGGCATCTTTCCCGTCTCAAAGAGCTATAGAACATTTCCACAGCCAAACAATACACCCTCATTTTAAAATCTCCTCATCGCTTGCTCCTTTCAGCAATACCCTTCCGACCCTGGCCTTGGCTCCTTCAGAGTGTGAAGGCCTGCTGCTGTGATCCCCAGCTGTTGGCCCAGGACCTCCTGAGCCTGCTGGTGTGGTGAGGAGGAGGTTCCTGGCCACTGTAGGCCTTGCCTCCTGCACATCCTAAATGCTAAAGCTATGATCCCCAGAAATTCATCCACAGTTTCTTCATCCAAAAGAACCCCAAAGAGGCCAGGATGGAGAGGTTTTCTGCATTGCTGTCCCCCATGGGAATGCCAGCCCTGCTGCTTGAGGCTAGCTTAGTGCTTAGATGTATCCCCACCATCTAAGTTAGTGTGAGTCTTCTCTGCTCCAGATATGGTCCTGCAGATTAGCTGCCAGGAGAAGCCAGTGGCCTGTCCTGGACTGTCCTGTCCTTCTGGGCTCCAATGCCAACTCTGCAGTGAAGACCATCTTAAGGGCTCTCTGCTGTGACTGTCCAATTTCTTTGACAGATGTCACCAGTCTCTCTCATTCTGATCTAGCCAATGTCAACACTGAATTCTCCTCAAATGCACCTACCTTCGAGAGTTTTCATACACACACCCCACCCAACCAAGCGAGAGAGAATATACTAGGATATCCCCCCACCAACACATAGAATGATCTAGGGTCGGGGCTGGAAATAAGCAAAACCAACTCACCAGGCAGGTGTCCAGAAAACCCTGGGCAATACTGGCACCACCAGACACTAGAACACTTGTTCAGTTCCCTACTTTTTGGAAGTGGGTCCCCAATACATCCCTTTGGGCCATTGATGCTGATAATTTTTCAGAGATAAACAAACCGGTTTGGATAAAACAAGATCCAACCTGAATTCTTCACCCAAAATTCAAGACGAACCTCCTCTACCACCCCTTTCCTTTCCCTCTCTACCTGCCTCTGGTGGCCTGAAATCCAGGCCATGGGACTTAAAAAAAAAAATCAAACCAAAAGGTTTATAGACACCACCACACCTAGGTCTGGCTAGTCATTTGTCCCCACTTGAAAGGATGTTGGTTCACTGACAAAGTCCTGTCATACTTTCTCACGTTGGCCTGGACTATAAGAAAGAAGAACGAAGGACAGATATGTTCATCAGCCTCTGTCTGGGTTGGCTTCTGGCCAGTGCCTTTCTTTGATTGTTTTTAGACTCCAAATTCCAATGGTTTCCTTTCCCTAAAATCTATAGTCCCTTCCCAGAAGGTGAGTGTGATCTGAACAACTGGTCTACCTGTCATGTCCAGCCAAAACAGAAGTTGCTCAGCTCCCCTGGGGGCTCACCAGGCTAATCCAGGCCAATGTCAGGACAGGAAGGAAGCCAAAGGGCCAAGAGGAAAGACAAAGATCTGAGATCTGTGGTCACATGTATCTACCTACCTAGTGTGTGATGTACCTGCTACACCCACAGTCATTCAAGCCTGGCACACCCTCACCCACCACCCTGTCCCACCCAGTCAGGCACCTGAGTGGCCTCAGCCTCTCCCTCAGCTCTCTACTTTCTGCCCTCAGTTAGTCTGGAACCTCTGCCAGGGCTCCTGCCACCAAAGTCCCCATCAGTGGGGTCTGCTTGGTCCCTGTAGCTAATTTACACCCGTCAGGATTTAAAATAGCTGAGGCATAAATGAAAAGTCCAATTTCTTCAAATTTGCATTGTAAAACCATCCTTCAACTTCCTTGAAATAAATTTTACTATTTTATTAGTGCAAACAAAATGGTAATAAAACACTAATACAGCGTCTTGTATCCAGGGGAAGAGCTAAAATTAACATAGAGCGAGCAGTGTTTGCTATTACATTCAATTACCTTTTTACTTGAGATTTACATTCTCATCCCCTTAATCTCCATAGTAGTGGCTTCAAAATCATTCCTCCCAGACTCTGCCCTTCCAGAACCCCCACAGCTGGAAGCCAGGCCTCCCTCCCAGATGGCGCTCACCCTGGGCATGGAGCCTGCCCCCTTCTCCACAGCTGCCACTTGTCACAAGGTCCCCTCCTGTCCCCTGCTCATAATTTTCTCACATCTCAGCCTCACAGTACAAGGCAAGTTCAAAGCAAAGGGCTCTGACCTGAGGCATCGGCAGACACGTGGTTATCAATGAGCAGGGCACAGGGCACAGGGCACAGGCCGGGGGCATTGCCCGCGGAGTCTGCTAGAGGCTCAGCCTGGTACAAAACAGAGGCGGGAGCTCATGGGAGCTCCGGGGGAAACTGCCATCTCTGGTTTGACAGGTTGTGGGAGAGGACTTGCTACATGGCACAGCTGGGGACTCTGGAGGGTGGCAGGAAGCTCCAGTCATGCCAAAGTGGGAAGAAACGAAGGAGTCACTGGGACTAGCCCTTTCTTTACTAGACTCCGTGTGGATGAAGTCCGGGTCTTAGGGTATGGCTGCTTGGTGGTGGCAGAGTAGAACTAGAAACCACCTCAGGTGTCTCCCCATTTAGGGTTCTTCCTTCAAAAGACATATCCCCTAAACCAGAGGACCTGTCTCCCCTTCTCCCAGTTACCACCATGAAATCCTATCCCCAAGATGGACTAGTATAGGGCACGTAATTACTGTAATTACCAATGTGGAACTGGTCAGCTTTGCTCCAAGCCCCTGGGGGAGGTTCCGAAAAAGCTTGATCTGGATTCCAAAACTGTCATGGACTAGCTGAGCCTTCCTAGCCAGGCCTCAGTTTCCTCATCTGTACAAAGACAATGATCCCTGAACCCCCTTTCAGGAGGTCATGACGAACAAAAGACCAAGTGAGCACAGTAAAGGCTGTGTGAGCCTCACAGCTCCACTGGCAAGCCTTCCTGAACCCAGAGCAAGGTGTGTGGGGGTGGCCCTAACCAGGGCCACAGACACAGGCCACCGATGGGGTCCAGGGAAGGCAGACAAAGTGACACTTGAAAAAACAGATATAGCCCTCTCTCCCCCAATTTTAATCTACCTGGCTTTTACAACCGGGGGAGGGGAGAAGTTAAAATTAAAGAGACACACACAGCCGCATAGTCATCTATCCAGGCAGAGATTCATTTACCCACATGACACAATCACACACAGCCTCCTACACAATCACTTATATAAAACCATTCACGCACACGACCTCATGCAATCACAGCCAGTCACATCCCATTTACACACACAATCCCAATCCCATTTGCAATCACTCACATACACTATCAGCACCGATTGCACATAGCCGCCACATCCAGTCATTTATACACAAACTCACACAATCATTCACACAACTCACAGGCAACCAGTCACATACACACCATCATCCACACAACCACAACCATTTTATACACCTAATGAGACACTTAATTCTTCCCCCCCCCCCCCGTAACACTTTAACCCCTCCATGACCATTCCCAACTCTCTACTCTCCTGGAGGACACTGGGCAGAAGGTTCCAGCTTAAACTGATGATGGGGAGACAGCTGGTGGTTAAGAATACTGATGATTCTTTACAACACCTAGGTTTGGTTCCCAGCAACCAAGTGATGGCTCACAGCCATCTGTAACTCCAGTTCCAGGAGATCCAGTGCCCTCTTCTGGTCTCCACGGGTGCCAGGATATATACAGTTCATATCCCTACATTTGGGCAAACACTCATATACATAAAGTAAAAATAAAATTTCAAATTAGTAAATAAAATAAGGCCACATTGGGCCTGACTCTGATCTACATGTATTTGAGATTCCAAATGCTATACTAACAGAGACTCCAAGAAGTCGTGTGTGTGTGTGTGTGTGTGTGTGTGTGTGTGTGTGTGTGTGTGTGTGTGTAGTATGGGTGTGTGTAGGGACACAAGCACCAGTGTTTGTAGAGGTCAGAGCCCAATGTCCCATGTCTTCCTGTATCTATCTATATCTACCTTATTTGTGGGGCAAAGTCTCTCACTGAATCCGGAGCTTGCCAATTTGGCTGGCTGGCTGGCTTCAGAGCCCCTAGGGTCTCTGCCTCTCCAGTGCTGGGGTTACAGGTGCACATTGCCTTGCCCAGCTTTTTTTTTTTACCAGTTCTGGAGATCCAAGTTCAGGCTCTCATACTTTCAAGGCAAGTCTTTACCTACTGAGCCATCTCCCTGGCTCTTGGGAAGAAAAGGCCCAGCCAGAAGTGAGGACCCAGGCTATTGACTGCTAGGCATTATGGGCCAGAACATCTGCCACCATTGGGTCATTCTTGCTCCCTACCCAGCTGCTGCATCAGTCTTTCTAGCTGGGCCCCCTCAAGCCACCCCAGAGTCAAGCACCCCTAACCAGCTTCCCTGCCCCACAGTGGGAAATTACAGAAGCAGTCCCATGCGTGGATGCTACGAGGGGAGCTGCATTCATTCCAACTGGCCTACATTTTTTCCTTCTTTTTTCCCCTCCCCACCCGTGGAACAAAGAAAGTTTGTTGTCAAGGTATAGACCTTTCTTGGGCCTTGTCCGAGTTTCTACCTTGTTTTTTCTTTTCCCTTCTCCCTCACCTCCACCCTGCCTTTCCCTACCTCCCCACCTTGAATAAATAAAGCACCCAAAGCTGGCACCAGCTGGTAAGGAAAGTACAAACTATCTCATAATTTTCTAATTTTTTTTTCACACACTGGCCCAGAGTTTTGGGCAAAGGACAAAAGCTATTGTTGAAGAGCACAACACGGAGTTCTGAGTCACCGATCCGCCTCGGCTTCCAGAGAGCTCATAGGTCTGTTGGGCTGGCAGAGCCGGTGAGCTCAGAGCCCTGCGGGGGCCGTGGGTGCAGGCGCCCTCTTGGGGCGCGGTCCCGCCCCCCACCCTTGCCAGGGCTCCCCGCTGGGCTGGCACTTCAGCTTTGTTGGCTGTTAATCATAGGGGGAATTTAAATAAAATGTTATGAAATAAAAAACAAATCAGCCAGAGTCCCACCTCCCTAATGCTGTGATTTCCATCTAGGGGACGTCTTTCAAGCTTTCATAGAGTTTCTCTGGTGGCCATCTCTTGTAGACCAGGGTGGTCTCGAACTCATCTGTTGGCCATCTCAACACTGGACATTCAAAGAGTATTTTTTCCAATGTAATAAATATTTTTCCCTGTTCCAAGATCATCCTTGTGATAGCTATTTGTATAGGTGAGGCAGGATTTACTCTGTTATAGGACAGCACAGGGTAATATCCTTAAATCGGATCATTTGTCCACAAGACCTAAACCCAGCCTGGGGGCTTTGCCTGGCTGACCCAAATCACCTCCGCTGTGGGTGCCTGGCCTGGGAGTGCGTACCTGGAAGATGGGCAGCAGCCCCACCCAGATCTAGCCCAACCTGAGCCAGGCCCCAAACTCCCCTACCCTTGCACCCAGAGAGACACAGGTTCCTGCAATGGCTCTCATCCTCCAGGGGACCTTCACCCCCACAAGCCACACTTCCTCTTTATAAAGCGCCCTGGCAGCAAAAGGCCCATGACAACACTCCTCTCTTCGTTTTTATATCTGAATATCTCAAAGCACTTAGCTAAGACTTTCATTTTCTCATTACTCCAAGGAGAGAAGGTCATTCGGGAAAATGGTACAAATATGCCCATTTGTCAAAAGCAAAAGGGAAGTGAGTTAAAAGAAACATTCTACCAGTTAAGCAAGCAGGCAAAAGTAACCGGGGAGAACGCATAGGGCCCTGCTTGCTGGCCCATTGGCCTGGCTTCTTTCTCTAGAGTCTGTGACTGGTAAGATGGCTAGGCATCAAACACAGGTTTCCATTCTGCAGAGAGTCAATCACTCCCCTCTGACCCCAGCTCAGGAGACCCTCCTAACTTCATCTAGAGTCTCAGCTCAGACCACAACCTCTAAAGGTCACAATTATGTAAAATATGCATTATATAAATACATATAGTATTTATATAGGAAAAAATACTAGATGGAAATACACTAGGTGTTTAAAAAAAGAGTATATTGTAATAATTGTAATAATTAAGTTCAGGGTAAACATATTTTCCTTTTTACTTGTTTTAAAACTTCGTGTAAGACATGGTTCTATGTTTCCCAGCGCTTGAAGGAAAGCATGCATGTCACAGGCATGGTTCAAAGCTGTGACCAGGCACGGTGGTGGCACACACCTTTAATGCCAGCACTCAGGAGGCTAAGGCAGGAGGATCGATGGAGAGTTCAAGACCAGCCTGAGCTACAAATTGAGACCTATCTAAATAAAAGCAAAAGCAAACAAACAAGAATAATCAACTGGCCCTCTTTAATTGAGTTCCGTGATCTCTCCAAGGCTTATTTCCTGAGGTACAGCGGCCATCGATCCACCACCTGCATCGTGCCCTTCAGTCCCACAAAAAGTCACAGCACAGGATCTCACACAGTCCAGCAATCCGTAAACGTCCGTTCCCTTCCTCTTTCAGTAAAATGGAAATGGGAAAGCAACTCAGCTTTAATGCTGCACCCAGGGGACAAAACAAGACCCTTCCCCTGCCCCTGCTCAATGACTTCCTCCACACCCTCTCACTCCCCACCCCTCCCATCCGCTCCTACCCACCCCTACCCAAGTCCCCAGCACACAGATCTCAGCTCTCCCGTGACTCACCTAGAGGGTGAGGAGGGGGCTCTGGCTTGAGAGAACAAGGCCCTCTTCTAACTCTCACCCTCTCCACTAGGACAGGCCCAGAGTACCTCTCTGGGCAGCACACACACCTTCCTCATGCAACGACTCTGGAGGACACACCAGGCGGGTGATACTCGGGTTGGCGCCTTCCTGGCAGCCGCCCTCCAGGAACAGGTGCCAGGCTGCAAAGGCCACCTGCTGCTGGGGGAGGGCAAGGGCCAGGCCTCCATCTCTGAGAAGAGGTGAAAGAGAACCAAGATGGCGGTAGCATCTGAGGGTAGACTCCTAGGCCAGCCCAGAGACTGCTGCCTGGACATCTGAGATCACAGCCCGGGCCCTCAAAAGCCTTGTTCCTCCCTCCAGGGCTCTGGACTGGATGAGTATGTTTGCTTTTCTTGTTTGGCAAGTGTGTTTAAGACAACTTTTGACGGTCATATGGGCTGGGTCTCTGGCCTGCCTGTCTTGAGGGTCCTAGGCCAAAGCACAGGGGCAGATCGGAGCCTGCTGCTCTCCTGCCTTCCTGGTGACAGGCAGCAAGGATTCAGTGAGAGCATTAAAGGTAGGAACAATAGCTATTGCTTGAAATCATGAGCCAAGTCCTTGCCGGAGCTATTTCATATAACACGCACAGCGACCCCATACCAAAGGCACTATTGTTAGTTCTCTGTTACGCACGAGGAAGCTGAGGCTCAGAACAGTTAGACATACCAAAGTTACAATCTCAATAAGCAAAAGGCCAGGGATTTGAACCCACAGACTTAATCACTGTTCTCCTTCTAGCTCTTTGTTTGTTTGTTTGTTTGTTGTTGTTGTTTGAGACAGGGTTCTCTGTGTAGCTTTGGAGCCTATCCTGGCACTCGCTCTGGAGACCAGGCTGGCCTCAAACTCACAGAGATCCACCTGCCCCTGCCTCCCGAGTGCTGGGATTAAAGGCGTGTGCCACCAACGCCCGGCTTCTCCTTCTAGCTCTCAAAGCAAGGAGATCCCACTCGGCCTTTCCAGAAAGGAGCCCTAAGAGGCATCCCTAGACACAGGAGGACAGATGTACCCCCAAGGAAGAAGGTTGTAATTCTGTCTGAGTGAGTCCATCTTGTCATCTCTTGTCTCTCGGGGATAGAGGCTTCTCCATCTTTCTTTGGACGCTGAATGGCAAAGCTAATCGATGCTAATGTACCCATGCAGAGTGTGGCTGGGGAGATCTACAGGGTGGCAATAGTTCCCTTCCAAGGCTCTTGGAAATGTTTAAATGAGGAGGTCTAGGGATGTGGGGGCATTGTTGAGGACTGTGACTTAGAAGTATCTGTTGGCTGATTGATGGGTATGGACATCATGCAGAAGAGACTGGTGGTGGTAGGGGCCAGACCCTTGGCACACAGTAACACTCAAAGCTAGAAGCCTTCTCTTCAAACCAGGGATGATGCCAGCTCAAAATGGTGTGTCCTTTCTTTTAAAATTCAAATAGGCTTCTAATGGGAGGCTGGGTGTAGGGAGGAAACCAGACAAAGCCCCCACAGCATGGACTATCAGCTTGCCAAGTTGCCTGGGTGGAGGTCCTGGGGCCTAGCAGCAGGTCCCATGAAAGATGGTGGAAGCCAGCAGGGTGGGGGCTGCTGGGTCACTGGAGCAGACAGGTCTCCAATCATGCTGAGCACAGCACACCGCTTCATTCAGAACCCAGAGTAAAAACGTACAGCCTGGACTAGGGCGGACTCAGCCCTTAACTCATTGGGGATCGCTGGTGGAGCGGCCAAGGCGGCGAGGGGTTAGGAGATGGCAGCTCTCGAGCAGGAGGGAGGCCATCCCTGGCAGAAAGGCAGGCCTGGACATAACCCCAGTGGCAAATATGGACACATACAAGAAGAAATCATAATTCTTTACAAAATCCCTCTGAAAACCAAACAAGCATTGGGAACTTAGCGAGGGACGAGTGAGCCTGGGTGAGGCTGGGGTGGAGGCTGGGGGCAGCATGTTTTCTACCCATGCCAAATCCGCGTTTACTGTCAGCTTCAATCCATTCAGAGCTCACTGAGTCAATTGCCTTTTCACGGGGGAAGGAGCCTGTACAATGCAGGGGACTTTTCAGCCCCACATTAGCACACAGGGCACTGGGCAATGTCCGGGAATAAACACACACATCCCTCCTGAGGCCACTGACCCCCACCCCATCTGAAATAGCCCATCCAACAGTACCAGGGTCACATCTACACTCCTCTATTTTAATTCTTTGGGGGTGGGCTTTCATTTTCTGTTTGTTTTTAAGGTGGCTGGTCCAGTGGAAAGTTGTGTGTTTGTACATGTGTGTACAAACACTCTCTCTCTCTCTTTCTCTCTCTCTCTCTCTCTCTCTCTCTCTCTCTCTCTCTCTCTCTCTCTCTCAGTAGGATAGGAGTGAAGAGAACCCACCTCTCAAATAATAGAATCGGGTTAACTCTAGGAAACTCTAAATTGTCTTACAAAGAGAATGAAGAGATGGATGGAAAGAGAACCTAAATTAGGTACCTAGGAAGCAGGGATTTGGTGGAGATTCTTATTTAAATTAATTCTAGAAAACGGGGTTTGTGGAACAGTCAGCATTTGGTAAGAGTGTCCCTGTGAAGTTGGCAGCCAATATCTATTATGAAGACAATGGTAATAGGTATGGTGACGCCTTTTTTATAATTGTCATGATGAGTGCCCTCCCCCCTTCTTTGACATTGTTTTGTGGAAGGGCCTGTGCATGCCATAACACTCAGGCTGAGCTGAGGGGGCAATTTACAGGAGCTGGTTTCCCTTCCTCCATGTGGATCCCAGGGACCGAACTCAGCTCGTCAGACTTGGCAGCAAGTGTCTTTACCAGCGGAGTCATCTTGCCAGCCAACAATCCCCCACTTGTGTTTGAATGCTAGCCGTGTGCCTGGCTCCTACATGACTTCAGTGAATGGCAGCAAGAACCCAACAAGGTGGCCCTGTGTGCTGTCAGTGCAGTGCTGCAGAGTGAAGACTCTTCCGAGGCCACAAAGGTCCTAGGCAGGAAACTACAGGCCATTGAGTGAAAAAAAGAGGCGTATGCTAGGACGGATCGTAAGAGAAGGCTGACCCACACCACACAGACCGTGACTCCAGGTCAGAAGTCCACTCAGATATGTGTGAATGTCCCTACTGAATGTCCCCTCGCTCTATCTGCATCACTGGGGGGGAGGGGGGAGGGGAGGAGGTGTGCTCCTGCAGGTAGCCCTAGCTCAGAGAGATATTGCCCCGCAGAACTTTCTGGGATGCTATAAAATGTTGTATGTGTGTGTGTGTGTGTGTGTGTGTGTGTGTGTGTGTGTGTATGTGTGTGTGTGTGTGTCTGTATGCATATGTGTATATTTGTGTTTGTGTGCATGTTTATATGTGTGTGTGTGTGTGTGTGTGTGTGTGTGTGTGTGTGTGTGTATGTTTGTATGAGTGTGTGTTTTGCCTAATCCAGCAGCACTTGCCAGTGTGACTAGAGGGTACCTGAGCTTGATTTTCAATCCAGAGTAGTGCTCACTGGATCAGCCAGTTTGAACCTCAATGCCCCCCCATTTCCTCCCAGTCCAAACTTATTTTAGAAATAAAGGAAAAAGAAGGCAAGAAGGGCTGGGCATTGGTAGCACACACCTTAATCCCAGCACTTGGGAAACAGAGGCAGGAGGATCTCTGTAAGCTCGAGACCAGCCTGATCTACAGAGCAAGTTCCAGGACAGGCTCCAAAGCTACACAGAGAAACCCTGTCTGGAAAAAAAAAAAAAGACAAGAGGGAAAACAGAGCATGACCTGCCAGCCAGGCTCCTAGCTTCCCCACCAGCATACTGTCTCTCTGTCCTTCCTTCCTTCCTTCCTTCCTTCCTTCCTTCCTTCCTTCCTGCCCTTCATTTCTTCCTTCCCTCCCTACTGTGTGCTTTCTCCTCCTCTCCCTTCCCCCTTACCTCTCCTTCTTTCTTAGCAAAAAGCATCAGTTTAATTAGATAAATCCTCCAAGCCCGTGGCCTGGAGTTCGTCATGGAAATTAACCTGCTCCAGATCTCAGATAGTGAAACAAGAACCGGGGTGTTTTGGCATAGCGCAGTGAAATGGGAGAGGCCGATGGAGTTTCATCCACCTCACCCTCCATAAGTGCCCCTCGCCCCTGCAGTGCCCCCCCCCACCTCCTCAGGCCACCACCTCCATGCCTGCTGCCTTTCTTCCCTGCCTTGTCAGTCTCCTCCTGGGACTGATGTGCCCTGAGACAGGCCCTCTCAAGGGCAGACGGGAAGGCTGCACTGAGCACACGCATGGCACGAAGATCCAGTAGAACCTCAGCATACGTTAGCTGCTCATACGACCCTGTGTCTTAACCATCACAGCGGCTCGTGAAGCAGAGAGGGAATTCCAGTCCCATTTCACAGAACATGGAAACCACAGATTAGAGAATTAATCTGTCCAAGTGAAAAAGACCAGGATTCACATTCAGCTCAGCTGGGCTCCAAGCCCCATTTTCTTAACTCATAAGCAGAGTCCTTAGGTACCCAGGCCAGTGCCTGGGTCTGCCCCTATCCTTCCATCTCCCATGTTCTGTCCAATCACCAACTACTCCACGGAGCACCCATTCCAACCACAATAGGAAAGAGAAACCAAGGCGTTGATCGCAGCTTAAGACTGACTTTACATTGTGGGTCTCCTCATTCCATTCAACAAATCAGGAAGATCCCCCAGGCAGCCAGAAAAGGGAAACAAAGTTCAGATTTCCAACCAACGTCCCATCATCCTACAGAAAAATGGGTTCTTGGGCCTGGATATATACTGAGCAGGTTTTCCCTTTTACAGATGAGAACAGGCTAGTTAATTCATTGATGTAAAGGTCACATGACACTGGTCCCCAGTCTCACCAGCTGGAAAATACACCTAACTCCTCAAAGTAACTGGGGACACCAGAGGCTCAAACAAGGCATGCCCCAAATCTTCAAGGAGATCCCCTTCACTGCCAGAAAAGTAACCCCACACCCCAACTTGGCCCAAGGTCCTAGTAAAAGAATGAACGGAGAATCTGAAACAAACACACAAACACAGTTTGTGTCTAGGCCCTTTCTGGAGTGGAACTCAATAGGGGTCCCCTTAGAGACACATTCCAGGTTACATAAAACTGGCTCATCTGACTTTGGGGACATCCTGCACTTGACACATGACCATGATAAATTCTTCATTATATTTAACTACTTTCAAAGGACATTCACAGCTAGGAACCCAGCTGACTGTCAAGACAAACCCTGGGAAGGCAGTAAGGTCAAAGGCTATTTGACAAGACAGGAGGCCCAAAAAGATGAAATGATTTACCCAAGGTCACAGTGGTGTTGTGTAGTGCCTACCACCCAGCCACGCCTCATGAGACCCTAAGAGAACACAGAGACTCGGAGCTCAGAATGACAGGGGAATAGACAGTCAGGGCCCCAGGTGTCTTACTCCTCTTTCTCCTCAGCCAGAGATGCAGGCTTGTGACCCACCATCTACCCAAGAATCAGAGTTCCCTGGAATTCCCAAGGAGACCCAGGACTAGTGGGCCCGGAAATGGTCCTCGCATAGCAAGCTGCACAGCTGAGTTCCCTGGGGCGAGAGGGGCGGCTGAGATGCTGGCACAGCCCCTATGGGTACCCTGCCAGCAATTAGTGCTGAGGAAGGGTGCCAGGCCTGGCAGAACACGTTCCCCCACCCCTTCTTCTCATTTCTATATAGACACACACACTTACATACACACACACACACACTGCACACACACCACACTACACAAACACACATATCACACCACATATACACATACCATGTACACCACACACACAAACACCATACTACACAAGCACACATACTACAAACACACCATAACACACACACACACACACACACACACACACACACACACACACACTAACTCACGCACTCAGTATCGGAGACACAGCACAGCTTCCTTTCAGTAAATCTCATCAGCGAGGCCCTTGTAGGGCATGCAATTTGGCCATTACTGCTCTTATACAACAGAAAGGCAGAATCTGCCCGCCATTAACCCAACCTGCTCCCTGTGGACTTCACGCCAGCTCAGTCACCAGCCTTCACCTCAAACTCCCACCCACACTCTATAAGCTCCCCAGGAGTTGCTTCCTAAAGGAAAGAGACAGTTTGGTTTGGTTTTTTTAATCTTTTTTTTTTCCAGCACACTGTGGGAGGTAAAAACCTGAATTGCCCTTGTTATCAGGCCCACTTCTCTCCCCAGAGCAGACCATCCATTGTGACACATGACCTTGGCTAAAACCTTCTTCAGTGCCTAGGAAGCTGGAATACTTAAGCAGGCAAAGAGAAGCTGCTTATGACTGTCCTGGGGCACCTGCCTGACCAACTACAGTTTGGTTTCTGTGTATTGGCGTGGCTCCATCTCCAGGGTCCCCCTTGTGACTGTCTGAAGCACTCTCCTCTCCTAGGGCTGAGGGAAGCAGGCAGGAGTGGTGGTGAGGACTCTTCTGCCCCTCCCTGCTGCTGTCCCCATCCCTGAGAACTGGAAAGCAACCTACAAGAGCAAAGGGCCCTGGAGAGTTCTTAGACTGGGTTTATAAGATCTGGGAGACCCCTCAAAGTATAAATGGTATTTATGACTATGAGTTTGTTTGTTTTTTTAATATTAAGAGGATCCTCAATAAGGGACATGTACATCTCAGAGACCTATTTCAAGCTCAGAGTGCCTTGTAGCTTAGGTGGGAATAAAGAGAGAACACAGGCTAGTCTCCCATTCTCCCTGCTGGCATCCTTTGGAAGCTGCCCCTAGTTTATCCTTACTGTGCCTGGGAACTGGTCGGAGCAGGGCCAGCCCTTGAGCTGGGCTATGCCCCTGGGCCTGTGCCCACTGCCTCCTGCCTGTCATCAGGGCTGCCTGGCAGTGAGCAGGCTAGCTAGCAAATGCACAGTGGAGCCCACCAGCTGAGAGGAGAGAGAAAGCCAGTTCTTCGCTGCTCCGTGAGCCTCACAGATCCTCTAAGCCACCTAGTGTCCAGAGTTGAGCTCTGGTCTCCAAGCTGTCCATCCAGCTTCCTAGAACAGCTACAGCGGGGAACCCTAAGGGATTGGAAGCAGGAGTACAGAACAAGACAGCCCCCTTCTACCAACCCCTGCTCCCAGCCTGAACCTCCTCTGGGAGCCTGAGAACTGTGTCAGTACTAGGGATATAGCCCAAGAGGAAACAAAGGCCCTGTGGCCCCTGCCCACACCTTCCAAGCAAGAGGCCGTTGTCATCATCCTGTTCTTTTCCCCAGAGAAGAGCCTACCTTAAAGACCCTCTTTGTGTTCACCCAGACCACCCCTCCCACCTGAGACATCTTGGGGTGCCCCCAAGCCCGACCTCCAGGCCTTGTTATGAACCTCCTGAAGCCTGGGCCTCTGCTCTCCCGCGGTCTCCAGGCCCCCACTCCGACCCCCTCCCTTGCTGTCTCTCCTCTGTGTCCTCAAGACTCCCCTCACCTTGAGAAGTGTTAGGATTACCCAGCATTTACACTCGATGCTCTTCTGTATTCCTTAAGACTTATTAAGAATGATAATGAGTTCTAAAGGAAGTGTGCCTCTCTCTCCTCTCGCTCTCCTTTTCTCCTGCTACCACCCCCCTGTTCTCTTTCCCTGCGTGTCTTCTCCACAGAAGACACGCGGGACAAAAGGGGGGCCCAAGGGGGTCCTCAATAACATGGACCAAGGGCACTTGAGGGTTCATATCCCATCATCCATCTCTCTCCAGCCTCTCCCTAGCTACCATTGTGATTTTGGAAGACAACTCCCCTTCCCCTCTCACAGGGCAGGCCACCCCTCACTCTGCCGGACTTTGGACAGGGATGGGGGCAGCTTGCCTGAAAAACCTCGTTAACATGCAGCTCTTAAACAGCTGATTAATTTTTGCAGAATTTATGACATACTTTAGCCCCCACCCCAGCTGTGGTCTCAGAACCAAAAAAAAAAAACTTAACTTGGTGAACTTGATGGGGGATAAGATGGGGCTGTCCTCTCCCTCCTCCTCCTCCTCTTCCTCCTCCTCCTGTTCCTCCTCCTCCTCCAGTGGACTCTTGCCACTGGAACCACAGGCAGTAGGGTGACAGATGGAAGGCACACAGATGCCACTACCCAGGCAGTAGACAGACCGGCTCTCTAAAGAGCAAGGCACCAGAGGGGAGATCCCAGGGCAGCCAGAGCCACACCTGACTTTTAGCTACTGGGGGGTTTTAATGTGAGAGGGAAGAAGGCAGCAGCTAGTGGACAGAGAAAAACAAAAACAAAAACAAAAAACAAAAAAACCAAGAGCTCAGAGCTGGCAAGGACACCGAGACTTGCGCCCAGCAAACCACACATGCATCCCGGGCAGAGGGACCGGCCTTATCGGTCTGCTGGGCTGCCCTTCAGAGAAAGGGAAGAGCAGATCCTAATGAAATTACAGTTTTTAAAATGTCTATAAATTAAATCTATCTCCCTCTCCCTGTGCCTCTGCCCCCAGCTCCTCTAGCAGGCTTGTTTGCCTCAACCCGTTCCCCCTGCTCATGCCTGTTTCTCTGATAGAGACATCAAGAGGTTACGGGCTCAATTATAGCTCTACTGGAGTCTCAGCGTCAGGCTTGCCTGGCCTTTTCTTCTCCTCTTCAGAAACCAGATGCCAAATAAATCTCTCTTCTTTATATTTTTATTGTCAATGCCAAAAGCCTAAAGACTCTTCCCGTCGACTCCTGGCCTTCTTGCACTAGTTCAGAAGGAGGCAAATATTCTTATAAAGCGTGTCTGAGGACAACACAAGCGCCTCTGTCTCCGTGCCCCCTTTTGAAGGGCACACGCAAGACCTTGGCTCTCTATGAAATGCTGAAAAGAGGTGAGGAAGGCAGGGTAAGTGTGAGTAATGTTATCATTGGGGAAGGCAAAAGAGCAGCTGGCACATAGCAAACCTAACGTATTTCTAAAGTTAAAAGCTGACATCACAAGGGCTCTCACTAGCAAGGTCCATTTAAAACAGGCAGAATATGCAAGGTGACTGCTGAAGAAAGGGAAGGGACAGCCTCCTCTACCTTCCTAATGCTGTCACCCTGTGCTGTAGGGAGCTTTGACATCCATGCAATTTCACATGCTAAAAGGGCCTTCTCTCTCTCTCTCTCTCTCTCTCTCTCTCTCTCTCTCTCTCTCTCTCTCTCTCTCTCTCTCTCACACACACACACACACACAAAAGTTACAATGCCTAAGTTCTGAACAGTCAGAACTGTAGATTCCCGAGGAGAAGGAATCAGATTTGAGTTGGAAGTCTAAAGGAAATTAGAAAAGAAAAACCCAAACTCCATCTTGTTGAAATATTCCAAAACCTACTTTTCCAGGAAAACAACAAAAAAACCACTTAAGACAAAGGCCGGAGGATGCTGAAGGTGAGTAGGAGAGAAAACTTTGTCCTTCCAATTATCCAGGCTGAGAAAAAGGAGGGAGGTGACAGCATGTTACTACCAACTCATTAATTCTGTCCTGTAAACACTTTAATTAAATTCTGCTAAATACAGGAGAAACACTCATTTTGGACTGCTGCCCCCCCCAGCCTTAAAAGCAAATTCCTTCATCACCCCCAGCCCCCCCCCGACTTCTAGTACCAGTGCTTCAGGCCTCCCTGTGTACAACCTTGCAGGAGGCTGCCAGCCCACACTTGGCCTGCACTGCTCAGGGGTGGGAGACGGCAGAGATGGCAGTGCCTATGTCTTCAAGCTGACATTTCAGCTTTGAAAAGATTCCGGGAAAAATAAGCTGTTGACTTCTTAGCTAAAGTATTTTCTTGTTCTAACTCATGTTCTTAATGTTACTAAGCTTTTAAAAAAAAAAAAAAAAGAAAGAAAGAAAAGAAAAGAAAAAACAAGACAGTGGAGAGAGAGAGAGAGAGAGAGAGAGAGAGAGAGAGAGAGAGAGAGAGAGATGACTTTCCTTGAATGATCTGTTTAACCTAAGCCAGAGGAAAAAAAAGAAAGTCATTAATTACTTATGTGAGCTATTGCTTCAGAAAGACAATAAACCTGCCCGGTCGCCATGGATATGACATATTTGCTCTGAAAACAACACAATAATTAGCAAAGGGGAAAGATACAAGGAGAATATGCAAACTCCTGAGTTTAAAGCCACAGTGCTCTTTTTACTCCTAAGCCTCTGCTCTGTTTGCAATCCAAATCAAACAAAAATTTAAAATATAGCGAAGAGGGAAATAACAGGATCGGCTCCCCCTCCCTCCTGTGAACTGAAAAGCAACAACCTATCTCCAAAATAAGACCATGGGGGGGGGGGTGTCAAGCATTGCTTGTTTTATTTCCCATAGCAGGGGTGGAGTCTTGGTGGTTTTTTTTTTTTTTTTTTTAAGTGAGCTCTTATTTAGTATTGGGCCTTCTGGCCAGATATAAATTTATTTATGAAAGCCAAATGCCCTCTGTGTGGCACACACACACACACACACACACACACACACACACACACACACCATACACAAAGTGAATGGAAATGTAAGGGGGGTCTCTAGTGAAAAGCTAAACAGCCTACTCAAGGAGGACCAGCTCTGTAGAGGAACATCCATTCCCTTACCTCCAAGAAAATGGAACCTGGGTCTTACTTTAATATTAAAAATGCATTAAATGGTTTTACCTACAACTTAGTCCCCAAGGATCATTACGCAATTCAATCGCTTTGTATCATATCTGTCAGTGTGATACATATCAGAGCCAGAGTAGGTTTCAATTTTTCAGAAAGTCACCAATCAAGATGATTTTCCTTTGCTTCACTTTCTTAATTCACTGACCACCCCCCACCATGACCACCAAAGTCACAAATCTACAGGGAAAAACTGAACTGAGGGGACGAAGAGGAAAAGTTGGTATACTTTTAGACACCAATCATAGGTCACTGATAGTCTCTTAAAAAGCAAGAAAAAATTAGAACTTAAAAATTTTGGGTGACTACTTCCCAAAAAGAAAAAAAAAAAAAAAGCACTCTATTAACTTGGAGTGAAAACCCTTTCCCTTCTTCCCAGAGGCGAAATTCCCAAAAACAGATGGTCAGGATCTCAAAGAGAGTAAATATACCTCAACCCCCACAGCCAGAGAAATCTAACTTTGAACTTCTTTTTAAATTAAGGGGGGGCAAGATAAGCTATTAATAAGAATGAAAAATGAGTTGAGTTTTGTTTTTCTTATTCCAAAAATCATTCAAACACAAGGGGAGCAGATAGAAAAGGGGGACTTGTCTATTTAACTGACTTTCCTATTTTTTTAAACAATAGTTTTTTTTTTTCAGATTGGCCCTTTGATCTTGAAAGAATTTTGCTCTTCTATGATGGGGGGTGGCGAGGGCTCGGTGGTGAAATGGTCTGCTTTAAATGGTGACGCAACTTGGGGATCAAAGCCTTCTCTTTCTGTTAGCCATAATAAGCTGTACTTGCCACGAAGCGGGAGTCTCCCGGGCTCCTCTCCTTCCTCAGAAGGAAATAAGACGCTCTGATATTCAGAGCAAGACACGAAGGTGCAAAGTCTAAAAAACAAAACAAAACAAAAAGGGCAAGGGGGAAAAGAGGGAGGCACTGGCTCTTTAAACGTTTTAGTGCATATGGAGTTTGATTTCTGAAAGAGATCAGTTTAACATCTCCATAGAAACCAGCAACAGATTATCATCAACAGAATAAATAACTAGTCTAATAAATTAAACAGGAGGCATAAGATCGCTGGAAACCTGATTACTGAAGTTCAACAATATTCCCCATAAACCCTCGTTAACCGCCTCTAAGGTGGCTAACAAGATGGGGTGAGGGGGTGTCTTTCGGATGCGTCAGGTTCCGAGGAGACATTTGCTGGACGCTGCCCTGCCGAGACTGAAGAAGTTTCTCTATCCAGGAAAGAGTCTGAAAGCTCCAGTGATGAGCAAAGCATAAAAAAAACCCAAGTTTTGGAAGTGGGAAAGTGGTTCCAATTGCCTGAGACAGTGCGGGGCACGAGGACCGTCCGGACTCTCTGCCTGGCCGCCACAGGGCACAAGCCAAGCGCTTTGCGCTCGGGCGCAGATCTGCCCAGCGCCCCCTCCGGGCACGTGGAGCGCAGTCAGGGCGCAGCCCCCGGGGACCAACTACCCCCGCCCCACGCCTGGCGCAGCTGCTCCTGCTCAGCCGGGACAGCTCCCTTTAGGACGGCGAGTGTGTGTGTGTGTGTGTGTGTGTGTGTGTGTGTGTGTGTGTGTGTGTGTGTGTGTGTGTGTGTGTGTGTGTGTGTGTGTGTGTGTGTGTGTGTGTGTACGTGCGCGCGCGCGCCGCGGGCTGGGCACGGGGGGGGGGGGTGTCACCAACGTTACCAGACGATCTGTTTCCCAGTTCCCTTGTGCGCTCTCACCGCGCGCCTACCAGCTTGGAGACGGCCTAAATTTACCAACTTTGTCCCGAGACTACTCCGGTCTCTTAGCTAGCCCATCCCACCGCACAACCTCTGTGAGTGTACTAAGTTGTCTGGGCAGCTTCACACACACTGAGGCCGGTGCCCCTCAGACTCGTCTGGAGAAGCGACGTGCGCCCCCAGTCTCGCCAGGTTTAGGGAAGCTCCAGGCTCGGAGGAGGAGTATTTTCCCGGCTGCCCTGCTGGTCACATCTTTCATCCAGGCACCGGCACCTTCACCCTTGCCAGTGTGCCTGGATGGAGGTCCTCGCCGCACCCAGGCCCGCTTCGCAAGCAGAGGCTGAATCTGGAGAAACTTGTAAACGCGGAGAAGCAGTCCCTGGCCGCACTCCTCTCCTCCCCCAACTCCGGACCCCGGTCGGGGAAGACTTGGAAGAAGAATCTGTGCCCACCCCCTAGAGAAAAATCTATTATTATGATCTTAATCTACGCCCCCAAAGTGTCCCTCCCGCTGTGATTGACAGCGCATACACCTGTTCCCCTCGCAGAGGAGCGTCCAAACGCTGGGGACAGACATTCGCTCAACCGCTCCTCGGCTGCCCAGAGCCCGCCCGCGCCGGGGCAGCCTTGCCCGCAACCCCAAAGCGCCCCTACCCGCATCTCTCCACCCCAGGAGGCCGCCCCCTCCCCTCCCAGGCCCGGCTCCCCGTCTCTCCCGCTCCCGGCCGCTCTGGCTTCGGAAAGAGAGAGAAAGAACAGAAAGCAAAACTTCCTGGCGGCCGACGGTCATCAGCTGCACATTCTGCAAATGCCACCGAGTAAAAATAAACCGGCCGCCGCTCCGCCCGACCGGCTCACCCCGGGCGCACGACTCAGCCCCCTGTCCCGGGAGCTTCAGGACTGTGGTTTAGTCTGGCCGGGTCCCCCGATTCCAGCGCTCTCCGACTCCCCGTCAGTCACCACTTGACGCTCCTTTACAGTGAAGCTCGACCCAAGTGTCCCGGTTACCCAGCCATCTCCCCTCAACTGTCCCTTTTGCCCCTACAAGCTGCTCTCCTCTCTGTCCTCTACCAGGAACCGATTTCAGCCCTGTGCCCTTGGATTCAGGGATCCTCCTCTCCAAACGCTAAGCCCCCAGGTCTTCCTCACAGCCCATCTAGAGTCATGGACTCCGCCCGATCCTCTGCTACCCCTAGAGAGGACCCCCCACCCCCGGCGCGCCGGAGCTCACCGCTCCACCCGCAACCGGGCCTGCCTGCCCAGCGTCCCAAGTCCCCGGGCGCAACTTCTCTCTCGGCACACACAGTAGCCACAACTCCCCGGAACTTTTCCCCAGACCCAGGCGAGCTTCAGCCGACCGCAGAGCGGTCTGAGCCGGTGCTCCGACTCTCAGTACCCAGCCTTGCAAGCCTGAGCCGGGGAGACCTGGCTATGGGGGAAGAGAGTGACGAGCGCTACTTGCCGCGCTTGGAGCCGCGCACTTGAGATAAACTTCCCAGGCACAGATAGAAAAAGAGGCGCCGCTCCCCCCATCCAAGAACCCTCTTGTCTTCGTTTTCCCACCCGGGGCTCCCTTTGGCACCCTGCGCCTACGCGAACACCGCCTACCTCTGCCGGCAGCACACACACCCTGGTCTCGGGTCACAAGAGCCCGCTGGAAGAGATCCCCACCCACCCCTTCCCCTGGGCAAAGTCTTACAAAGTCACCCCAGGAACCCCTCACCCCTTACTCTTTCTTGTCTCAAGACAGCTCACGACCCCCTGAACTGGAGGGGGGCGTGGGAGAAGGAACGATCACCCAGTATTGGCAAGCACCTGCGCCCCGGAGCCCACAGCGTGGAAGGTGCCCCCACCCTAGTTGCAAAGTCCTGTACTCGTGCTTGGCACCTCCCCCTCTTCTCCCCTACCCCGCCGACCCCTCAGCTGGAGTAAGTGACCCCCCAGGAGCTGCAGCCCTCCCTCCCCCGGAGCGGCTCGCCGGGCATTCCCCTAGCCACTGCGGGCGATGCGCCGCCCCGCGCCCGGGTGCCAGCCCTCTGTGCCCCCTACCTCCCGCACGGCCGGAGTTGGGTGGCAGCCGCCGCTCGCAGGCTGGCTGGCTCGGTCGTTCGCTCGCTCGCCCGCTCCCTGCTGAAAGCCACAACCCTGGGGATAGTGGGCTGCACCGGGACAGGGGTGAAGCCGGAAAACGCCCCGATAGGCCCGCAGAGGTGGAGGGCTTAGAGGGGGCCGCGGTGGAAGGAGCGCCGAGTCTCTTACCTGCACTTGGGGCGGCTTTGGGTGACTTTCCAAGTCCGGGGAAAAATGTGTGTGTGTTTGGGATGGAGCGCCGCGGGCGCGCATGCGCGACCAAAGTTGCCGGATCCCGGATTTTTCGCTCCCAGTCTCCGCTCTCGCCCGCTGTGATTATGGAATTCTCCGCGGCCGAACGGGCGAGTGGGTGGCATGCAAAACCCGGGCCGGATCGCGGGGCCGGGCTCCGCTCCACCCTCACACCCCCAGACCTTCCCCTCTTGCATTCTTCCCACCTACCGCCCAGGCTGGGCTCCGTGTGCGTGTGCGCGCGCGCGCGGCGAGATCGGCCTGCGGAACAGCATCCGGAGCGCACTGCTCCCTTTTGCGGTTCCGAATGGTTTCTACACCCTATGAATGGAGTTGAGACTGGGACAGAAGAGAGAAAGGGACAGGGTGCGTTACTTTCCAGCTATTCTGAACCCTTTGACACCCCGAGTTTGATTCCCACTTTTTCAGTGAAAATTGGCTCCTTTTTTTTTTTTTTTTTTGACTGTTGGAAGTGTGGAATGGAATCTTCTCGGCTTTATATTTTCTTTGCAGTTATTCTCTGCGGGGAGGGGGGTCATTTAGTCCCTTATGCAAGAAATAAATCCTTTAGAGAAGCCTGATAGGCCGCACAGAATGACCTTACTGTGTGCGTGGGAGGGCAAATCGTGTACATTAAAACAGTAATATTACGGTGTGAAAGAATCCATGAAGAAGGCAGAGTGTGTCGGGAGAGCCGATCCCTTG
Source organism: Cricetulus griseus (assembly GCF_003668045.3). Lineage (NCBI taxonomy): Eukaryota > Metazoa > Chordata > Mammalia > Rodentia > Cricetidae > Cricetulus > Cricetulus griseus. The sequence goes on from NC_048595.1 coordinate 7,601,159, forward strand.
GCCCCCGAGGAAGGTGACAGTTCCTTTCATCTCCCTTGAAGGACACCTTGCATCCTAGCATACTAGCAGGGCCTTGAGTTAGCTGTCAACACAGACATGGGTCTAGGGCCCTACAGCCCTAGGTTCCTCCTTTCCCAGCTAGGCCACCACACCCCAGCATGGCACTAATGATGGTACCCATTTTCCTACTGCAGAAATTCGGGGTGGAAATAAGAGTGATACACGAAAGAAAAGGAGGAGGACCCCAGAAGGCAAGGCAAGTGGTAAACTGACCCCAACAGTACTAAGTAGGTAAATGATTAACTGAATCAAAGAATAAAACTGCTAAGTATGACCTAGGCTTTGAGATGTGCTTTACACAGTGTGTTGTGCTAAAAGCAAATGCCACGAGCTGGTAAAACATGGCTATTAGCTGGGGACTGAAGGCCACTCTGTAAAGCTTTTGCTCAGTCTCATGACCCCACATCTTGCATGGCAATCACTGGGACAGACATCTGCTGTGATGTGTTCCATGTCCTGCCACAAGCTGAAAGCTCATTGGTCCAGGGGCAAATGGCCAGAGTCTGAGGACTCTATGGCTTTCTGGCCCTGAGGCGTTGGAGTCCCAAATAAAACCTTTAGATCAGTGCCATGAGGTGTCCCACACTCTTCAGATGCTATGCTAAGTGACAGCTGGTGTCACACTTGCTGGGAAATGAACTGGCTCAAAAAATGCCAGCTCCCACTACGCAGAATGTGTTCAGATTTGTCAGCCCACAAAAACCAGGCTTGGGATGTGGACATCTCTCTGGTTCATTTCCTTGTCTCTCCTCTTTATCCCAAGAATTCACAGGAATATTTGCAGTCACAACAGACCCTGGGCCTAACTTTCTCCTTTGCTGTCCCATCCAAGGGCTCCCTCAGTCCTCAGGGGTTTTACTAATCCCACATCTCTGAGATTCTTGTACATGGTGAACTCTGGAGAACACATACCCCGCAGAGATCTCCAGCTCAATTCTGCCAGCCCACAGAGAGAAAAACCGAGCCACTGTCCTGTGAGCAGAGGCAAGTAGGTCTTCTAACTTTTGATGAAGGCGCCCAGTCATTCACTCCTGCAGCAACACAAAAGCACAAAGAAGACATCAACAGCCACCCAACAACTGGGTGACCTTGAATGAGACATTTGACCTCTCAGGGCCTCAGTTGATTCAACAGTGAAATGGGGATAATAATAGTATGTCCTGCCTGGGAGTGTTGAGAGACTGAAGTAAGTTAATGCAGGAAAAGGGCTTGGGCCAAGATATCGATTGGTAAGTGCCAGTAATTGTCGTTACTCCTGGGGACATCCGGTACTCCTCTGTTCCTCATTCTTTCCTGACTCCTCTCCATCCCTTCTTGGCCTCTGTTTTTTTTTTTCCCTCCAGGAGTGGTCCTTTGCTCATTCATTCACTCAGTGTGTATCTTCTGAGCCCAAACACCCAACAGTGGAGAGAGAGCTGAACTAGACAGTGATGGTGGCAGCTTTGCTAGTCTTTCTTTATCATCACCAGACCCATCTCCCTTCCCATTACTAGGCTTAACCCCCTCTTCCATAGAAGCATCCCCTACCACACACATCCCTTCCACCTTCCCTTCATCCGCATAAACTACCTCACCTACTAAGCTTTCATCAACCCATTATTCTTCGCTCCATTTCCCCCCAGGAGCTCTGCAGCCCTCTCCCAAAGGTCTTCCTACCTCCTCAATGGGAACCTTACCTGTGTGGGGCTAGCATCTTGGGCAGGCTGAAGGGCAGAGGGCAGGAGGTAAACAGAGAAGGCTCCTGTTGGACCTCAACACCTCCCCATGCCCAACTCAAGACAGGAACAAATATAAGGGGGCTGGGAGACAGCATTACATAGCAAAGTAGGTTCCCGCCTCAGTCAGAGGTCTCCCTGGCTTGCTCCTGCATTGTGGGGCCTGGTACTCACCCTGATTCCCTAGAGGGGCTGAACTCAGGTGCTCTTTTTACTCATTTTTGCCCCCTCCCCAACAAAGCATTTCCTGGAGCAACCCTTACCATGAAGGCCTGACCCCTGCTCGCACTGGCTTCACCTCCCTGTGCCTTTCTTCTTGGTCACACTGGCTTCACCTCCCTGTGCCTTTCTTCTTGGTCACACTGACTGCCTCCATTCTAGGAAACATCAAGTTGTCTCGCCTCAGGACTCTGGCTCCCCCTGCCTGGACAGCCCATCTTGTGGGGTTCAGGCTCCTCATGGAGTCCCCTCCACCATGCCTCTTCCACTTTCTCCTGCAGTAGCTCTTGGCCTTTCTGTTACTTTATCCTGTTGTGGGTATGCAATGAGTTTGCTTATGCACTGATTCCTCTGTTCTTTTTGGCTGCCCCTGCTCGATTGGAAGCAGCCTGCAGACAGGGACTCATGTGTCCTTGGTTCCCATGATTGTGCTTGGGATATAACAGGCCCTCACTGATGAACCCGTCACTGGAATCAAGTTGCCTTGAAGAGTTTGTTCTGGGGGAAGATTGACTAGAAAGAACCAGGAAAAGATGTTTGGGAGAGCAAAGAGGGTCAATCTGCTACAACATAGGAGAGGCCAGGTGGATGAAGTGACCTGACCAGGGTTTATACTCCCTGGTATTTTGCTGGAGTCCACAGTGGGCCCGGGGGTCGGTGGCTCTGGAGAACCCGTGTTGTAGCAGAGGAAAGTGGACAGTCCCTGCCTCTGGGTGGAATGTTTGTAATCAAGAGCCTATCCTATTTCTAAGTCTCTAGGGAGACGTCCCCCATACACAGACTGCCCCCACTCAATGAAGACTGTGTCTTTAACTCTGGAGCTCAGGAGCCAAACACTGGGCCTGAATAATTGATTACGAAACAAACAAATTTAAGCCGGCCTCTGCTGGTATGATTAGCAAAGCCTTGGAAGGTTTTGCAGCTTAGCTTCCCTCACTGTTTTTCTGTATCTAATCCTCTGTAAGGATTGAAAGAAAAACCTGACCCTACATCAGTAGCCAACGTTTATCAAGTGGTTACTATGTGCCGAGACTTGAATTGTGTCACCAGCCCCACGCAACAACAGTAAGAGGAAGATACAGTGATAAACATAGCACCCATTACACAGATGAGGACACCAAAGCACAAAGAACACCTTTCCCAAGACAGCCGGAAGCTCCCAGGACCAACTACATGAGCAACAAGTTAACAAAGGGCACTCCTTGACTTAACAAGAGTGTAGCGATCTTTTCTGCTTTCTCACAAGCCAGTGAGAAGAGGCCAGAACATATTTTCTCCTCATGTGTGTTTCATTTGTTTGCGTCTTGCTGCATTACCCTGATTGGCCAGGTGTGTTTCTGTGCTACACTAGGCTGGCCTTAAACTCTAAAGATCTTTTTGACTCAGCCTCCCAAGTTCTAGGATCAGGGCATGCGCCTCCAGATCTAGCTCCTTTCCCTCTTCTTGCAACATGAATAACAAACAAAACCCCTAAATCATTACAAAGTATTCCATCCACAGCAAGTACCCAATAAGAAAATGGCATACAGTATACTTGTTCCCTATTTTGCCTGGGCTACAGTCTTTATCTTGAGATTTTCCTCAGGTATGGGTTGGTTTTGGGGGTTCACTGTGTCTCTCATGGAGCTGCTGTTCCTGTAGGTACTCAATAGATGCCTAGTGACTAAATAAACAAGTGGCGGAGACAAGCGATTATGGTGATTACTGGGCGAGTTGTAATTAAAAATAAAAAGAGCTGAGTCCATTCATTTTCTTTACGAATGTCTCTCTAGGGAGTGTCCTGGGAGGGAGGTCTGGGGAGGGGTTCTTTCCTAAACCCTGATCTCCCATCCCATCTAGACTGTTAAGCTCCGAGAGTCCGCCCACCCCAGTACACCCTCATTCCTTTTGCAAAGTACACAATTATTTGCCTCTTACTATGTACATAGCGTGTATTTGTTATAGAAAATTCAGAAAACACAAATAAACAGGGAGAAAATGTAATTTTCTTTTCTTGTATACAAGGCTGACCTGGAATTCCTTATGTAGCTGAAAATGACCTTGAACCTCTGCTCGTCTGCCTCCACCTCCCAAATACGGGATTACAGGTATGTGCCACGCCTGGCTTACGTGGTGCAAGGGACTGAGCCCTGCCTGGTGACCCACATCCCTAGCCTGTTGGGAAGTCATTTTAATCCCACTGTCCAGGAACTAATCGCCTTGAATATTTCTAGTCTCATATTTTTTAATTGTTATTTTTTCTTTGTCTTTCCCCACAAAACCACACAGAACACATTAGACTATTTTTTCTTAGCCTGCCACAGGTATTAACATGCATGTTTCACATGCTTAGATATTGTTCTACAATGTGACTTTTAGTGGCTGTGGAGCAGAGTTAGAGGTAATTGACTCAAGCAATCCTTCACTATTGAAAATTTCGAACACAGAACTTGTTCCCAATTCTTTTCATTATTATAAATAACCATAATGAATATCCTCGTCCATAAATAATCACTTGAATTCTTTAAAGTGGATTTGCTGAGCTAAAGAGCATGCATACATCTTAAAGCTTTTGAGACCCATCTCCAGACTGCCACCGCCCCCCAGGGTGTTGTGGTGGGTCTGCCCATCGCCACCTCGCTCTCTCCAACCTTCAATGTTCTCTCTCTCTTTTTAACCCCTGCTAATTTAATGGGTGAAGGAGCCTGTGATTCCAATCATGAATCCTTATTAGAACCAAGCTGGCCACATGTAGGGGCTGTTTCAAGGTGCAGGTGGCCTTGCTGAGATCCACAGCCTCGGCAGAGAACTTCAGAGCTGAAACTGAAAGTAAGGTCCTTGTCTGTCTTCAGAGTCGCAGCCAGCACCTAGGCTCCAGGCCTGTGTGCTTAGCCTGGATGGAGTAAAAGGGATAGGGTGGACACGGTCAATCTCTCAGCCTCAACTGAGCTGAGCGTCCTCACCCTCCCACAGAGCCTGCACCTCCCAGAAACCTCTCAGCAGAAAATCCTTAGGGGTTTTTATGCCATAAATACTACCTGTTTTCCCTGAGCTCAAGAGCCACTGGGTACTGGCTTTCAGTTTTCCTGCCTGAGTCTCAGCTCCAAGCCAGAGCCGGGTGTTTCTCCTGCTGCTGCGACCCTTCTCCTTCTGGCTTTGTTCTCATTAGCGGGTATTTTTGGTGTTTGTGTTTACCCCTGCTTGGTCATGAGAAGAGTCCCAGATGACTAATATTTTCTTAGAGGAAATATTCCCTGGCTCCATTGTCTCTACTTTTCTGCCGAATTTCTTTGCAGCTTCAGCATCATCCATGCCATCTACCTGAAGAAGAAAAAAGTGCTCAATTTCAGGGACAGGATGGGGGGTGTTGGGATTGAGGAAAGAGTTCAGTGCAAACAATGGGGGTGGTATAAACATAAATAAAATACAAACCATGAACACATAATCACACTGTGAGAGGCAGATATTAGGGTGTGGAATGGATTTTAAAATGTAGAGGAAACCCACCAAGGACACCTGGATCTCCTCTGCAGCTTGCCTGGGAGATTGAGGACGTGTGTGTACAGTGCTTCTCAGGCAGAGGGCCGAGAACTGAATGGGATGTGTGTTTTTCTGGTGAGGCTCTGGAGCCCCTTATTTTCCACACCAGGGTTTGAACTTAGGACCCTGTACATGGTAAGGAAGTGTGCTACTACCAAGATACACGCCCAGACCTTTTTTTTTTTTTTTTTTTTTTTTTTTTTTTTGGAGTTTTTCAGATTTATTATTTTCAACTTGGTTCAGGGTCTCACTAAGCTACCTAAGCTCTCCTGGTACTTCCTCTGTAAGTCAGGCAGGCCTTGCAGGTTTTTTGCTTTGTTTTGTTTTGATTCTCCTTTCTCAGCTTCCTGAATAGCTGGGATTGCAGACAGGTCTGCATTACCAGGCCAGGCCCCTGTGTTCCTTTAGAGACAGTTTGGAGGCATGACTGTGCCCTGTACCCTGGCAAATACACAAAGGGACAGCCAGGTAAGGGGCAGGGCTGCCTCTGACATCACCTCTTACCCAAAGACCCATGGGCCAACACCTTAGCCACTCCCACGCCTGCCAGGGCGGGGTAGGCCTGGCACCAGGGCTTGTTGAACAAGATAAACCTCAAGACTGAAAAGTCAGAGGGACCTGCCTCCCTCTCTCTGCTTGTCCTCCCAGTGGAAACCACACTTCCCCTGGCTGTTTGACTCCTGCTACACACCACATATACCCATCATTAGTCCTTATCCTTTCTGCTTTCTCCCATTTCTCTGTCCATCTGAAATCAGCCCCAACTTCTGCAAGCACAGGCCCCGCCTCTTTAGTCCTAGGAGGTAGATTCTGCCTAAGGTTGGCATGGCCAGGCCACAGGCGAAGGAAACTCGCCCTGGCACTCCAGAAGTAGCCATGCTTCTCTCCAATAGAACCTGTGGAGGTGGCAGCTGCCTATGGCACAGAGGGCGGGGCTGGCCAGGGAGGCAGGAAAGAGCTGTTTTGCTGATGAAGAGCCTCGTGTCACATGGGTAGGAGTGCCAGGTGTGGGCGGGGAGGGCCTCCCAGCTCTGCCAGGCTGCCCTGGATGGATGCAGCGGCTCTGCCCGCCTTGCTAGTCTCACCTGGTCCCGCCCCCTTGCCACCCTCTGCTCCAGCCAGGCAGAGCTCTCTAGAGCCTTACTCTGCCCTCACCCCTGGGCCTGTGTGCTCTTACCCTTCCCTCCTCCTTGAGGCCTTTCTCTCACACTCACCCGTTAAGACCAAATCAAGAGGCTGAAGCCACGGCTCTGCTGGTATACTGCTTGCCCAGCATGCGCAAAGCCCTTGGGTTCCACCCTCAGCACCACACCAACTCTAAAGCCACACGTGACAGTGCGTGCCTGAGATCCCACCACTCGGGAGGTAGAGACAAGAGGATCAGAAGTTCAACGTCACCCTCAGTTACATAGCAAGCTCAAGGCCAGCCTGGGCTACGTGAGACCCCATCCGGGAAAATAGCAACAAAGTAGGAGGGGTGATCTCCTCTGGGGAGCCTTCCATGATGTGGTCCTGCCCAGAGCTAGATGTCTCAACTTGCACACTCCCACAGCTTTGCTGACTGAACCCATCTCAGTACAAATTATCACAGTCTTCTCTCTCTCTCTCTCTCTCTCTCTCTCTCTCTCTCTCTCTCTCTCTGTGTGTGTGTGTGTGTGTGTGTGTGTGTGTGAGAGAGAGAGAGAGAGAGAGAGAGAGAGAGAGAGAGAGAGAGAGAGAGAGAGGATAACCTGTGCATTGGAGCATAGAATTTGGTCACAGGGGTTAAAAAAAAAAAAAAAAACCCAGCCTCCACAGTCATCCCTTGAGCATTTCTCAGCCTCAGTGTCCCTGTCTGTATTATGGCAACAAATCTGCCTCCTGCTACTGTAGGAAGAATTTTGGTAGATAATTCATACAGAGACTCAGGCTGGATTCATGCTCAGTAGCTGCTTTATCATTTCCAGCACCCAGCAGAATGCTTAGAAAATGTCAAGTGAGCAAGTAGCGTTGCTGACAGGCAAGTGTGCGCACGAGTGAGAGAGAGTGTGTGTAGATGTGTAGCAGATAACGTATATGTGGGTAGGATGGGGTGGAGAGTGGAGCGTGCAAGGAGCCAGGCCCTGTATACATGTGTGTCCACTATGAGAGGTAATGGCTTGGTTATTTATGGCCAGGGCTTAAGGAAAGAAAAAAAAAAAAAGACAAACCAGTGTTCAGTAATGACAAAGTAATTACCTTTTTATTATTTTTTCAATAGGATTCAGAGGGAGTGTGGGCCTCGGCTGCAGAGACTATCTAGCCTGGCTTCCTGCCGCTTTGTGTTGCCCCCTTCTCCACTGCCCCAACAAGGCAGAGACAGTGTTGGCCAGTGCTGAGCATGGCTTCTTGACATGGAGGAGTTGGGAAGGGGAGAACAAGGCCACCTAAATCACAGCTACAGAGGTCATGCTGTACGCAGAGAAGGTTGGACCCAGAGGACAGTGGACACAGAGAACATCAGAGAGTTAGAAACTGAGGTCCAGAGGGTGAGGCTGCTGCCGTTGGTGGCAGAGTGCAAGCAGAGACCATTCCTCTGGCCCTGTCGGTGTTTTCTCCTGCCATGTGACTCACTTAGAGTGGAGTCTGTTGGGTCACTAGAGACCCCAAGATTTCTTCTTGGAGGGACTTGCTTTGCTAGGAGATGGTCTAATTGTTGAGACTTAAATTCAGAGCACCAGACCCCACCTCCCATGTGGACTAGGCTATTCCTGACTAGAACCGGCAAACCAGTGGGCATCTGAAAGCGGCCTTTCCCACAGATCTGTGAAGGGAGCAGAAACCAGCATTGGCTTCTCGTGCACTCATCTTTCCACCTCACCCATACATCTGCCCATCCATCCTTCCAAATGTCCATCCGTGCATCCAAGCTGCCATCCACCAATAAATGCAACCCTTTATCCGCCCACCCACCTATTCAATAATCGATCTGTCCGTCCATTCATTTATCCATACACCCATTTTCTTATCCATTCATCCAAGTATTCTCATGCATCTGACACCTGTCCATCTAGCTATCCATACAATCATTGATCGATCCAACCGACATTTGATTGAGTGTCTCATCTGCTGGGCACCGTGCTAGGACCGATGGACCTGGCAATGTTGAAATGCACAAACATATTATAAGGAAATCCAGGAGCCTAGGAAGCTTCTCAAAGACTCCCAAGCTAAGTGCAGGTAGACGGAGACTGATCGGACAGGCTGTCAAGCTGCCTGAGTTCCCGGCATCTGGGTTTGTTTGCTGGGAGCTCTTGGCTATGTCCCTTTCCCTTTGCTATGGTTTCTCCCTCTCTCATTGAAAGGTAGACCACCCTGAGCGAGACAGCCCTATACAGAGAAGTCTCTTGGATGAGGACTTTGATTGGAAGATTGTGAAGTTGCAGGAGCCAGGGATGCCTTTGGGTTTTAGTGAGATGATGAGAAGAGGAAGATTCTAGAGGGAGAAAAAAATGAAGAAAAGAAAATGGGGGTGGGGGGGCTGGCAGCGCCATTCTCTATGGATCTGCCAACCAACCACTCCTCAGCTGTCTCTCCTGCCATGTGGGGCTTCAGCCTCAGCCCTGGGGTCCCTCATGGCAGGTAACTGACAAGAGCCCGGCCCTTTGTCCTACCTCCCCAGTCCTCGCCTCCCACAGCTGTGATAACCCACACGTAGCACTCTGCCCTCTGGAATTTATTTTAAGGTCTTGGCTTGTTTATTTATTTTATTTAGAGATTTCTCAGTGCTTCGTGGGGAGGAAAATTCGAATGGGGTGATTATGAAATACTATTTCACCTCGCTGTTCATTCACAACAAACAAAGAGAAATGATTGGTGATTAAAAATGCATTCTCTCTGCTTGTTTTCTTTTGTTTTACCATTATGGAAATATTATAAATACTGAATACTAATCTGGACCTGCAGGGACCTCAAGACCTTCCAGAAAATGAGGCTGCTCTCTTTCCCAGGGGCAACCTTATGCTATCCTCTTGAGACCCAAACTATGGTTTACACCTTCCCAAGGGTCCTGGTATTGCCCTGGTCCCTGGCCAGGAGGCCTCAACACCTCGTGTAGTCCCTCATAGCATCCCTGGACAGCAAAGGACTCCCCTAAGCTCTGGTTCTACTCCTCTGCTTCATCAGGCAAAATGGAGTGAAGGAATGCAGAGCCATGAATCTCAAGAGCACTTAATTAGCCTCAGAATCACTTTTGTGGAGTTTCGTTCCCAGCATCAGGCAGCCTGAGCCCAACTTTCTGGTCCGCTGCTTTCTGGCCGTACGACCTTGAACACGCTGCATTCCTTTCTAAGCTTCCATTTCTCCCTGTGTGAGATGGGGAAAGAGGTGTCCACAAGCAGACTTGCTTCAAGGACAGAGAGGGATCCTAACAGCCTACCCATCACACTGCCTGACAAACTACTCAGCAAATGTGCTCCACTTTGACCCCTGCCCCACTCCTTCTCTATCTCCCGGCCTCAGTTTCTCCCTCTAGAAGATAAAAACGCATCACTGCTGTCTAAGCTCCCCGAGCTCTGGTGACCTGAAGCAGGCAGGGGGCTTGGGGAGCTCACACACACACACACAAGGAGTCTCACACAAGCATTGACTCCTTCCTGCGGACACAGCCTTGCCTACTTGGAAAAGCCAAGCTTCCTCATCAACGTTGGCTTTCCTGGTCTCTTTTGTAGCCACACACCAGACACTTCCCATTTCTTTCCATCACAAACAAACATATAATAAGAGTCTGAGGGCCTGCTCCTGTTCCAAAGTGTTACACCAAGTCCTGATAAATAGTCCCAAGGTGTCCGTGTTCCTTTTATCTTTCACTTTATTTAACCAAATTAACCACTCGCGGTGTCCCCTGCATGAGTGTCTTTTTCCGTCATATAAAATACAATCACGCCTGCTTGCTACATGTTTCAGATACTTTATCATTAACATCAATTCCAGCCAAATTAGGAGTTTCTCCCAACATAATTGCCCTTCCCATTATCCGGCGTTTTATTTTTTCAAAGCACTTTCCGACCATTAATTAGTTAACCCTTAGGACGCCCCAGAGCTGGTGCTCAATGTCACCCTCTCTGTCTCCTGACTGGGAAGAGGAGGTAGGGAGGAGACAGGTGCTTTGCTGGAAATCACTCTGGATGTGGGGGGCTGGGGGAGATGGTGAGGCCGAGGCATGGGAACCCTCTTTCCAGTCTTAGTGCCTCTGCCTGGGCCAGGTCCAGACCTGGGCTGCCAGTATGTGGGATGTGACTTGGGCTTAGGAAGGGGTCCTGTTGCTTGCTGAATGAAAGAGGAGAATAAAGCTCGGTTGGGTACAGGAAAGAGAATTTGGAATTTCCCAGGCCAAGGGACCATCACAGGCTGTGTCTGTGGCTCAAACTGCGTGTCTGTTCCAGTCATCCACAAGCACCCACTAACAGGAGCCAAATAACATGATTGCCCTCTTCTAGAATGCCACAAAGTGAGGGTCTGGCTATCAACATATCAGTAACAGCCAAAGTAAGGAGGAACTTGGGGTGTTTATAGAATGAGATCTGCGGCACCACTCCAGAAGTGAGGCCTGGCTCCCTCCCTCCCTCTGCCAGCGTCTTTGTACATTCTACTTTCCTGGCTGGTGGCATCCACAAGCCTCTGTGGTCCCAAGTTAGGTGGGCAGGTGCAAACTTTAGGGCAGACATCCCAGGAACCATCTGGAAAAATCATCATGATTCATTTCTGGCATGGGGTTCTGGCTCTGTGGTGAGCTCCGATCACGGCTGCTGGGGATACACTGTCAAGCTACCAATATTTCACATTTACAGCCTCTCTATAGGTTGGACTTCTTTAATGATTTTTTTTCTTAAAATACATGAGCTGGCTCCCACAAGGGCATTGCCAGGAACCTACAGGGAGATTTTCCAAGATGCTCAGGTGGACTTTACACACGCCTCGGTTTCAACAGCACAGCCTCCTTCTAGCTACCTAGATGCTGGGGCTACACATGCTGAGGCAGCCACCAGCCTGAAACCGTCCCTTGCCCTCCTCCCACCTGTGCCATAGACATACCAGGGCAGCAGAGAGAGAGCCTCGCCCTCAGGACACCAGGGTCGGAGTCCCAGCTCAGCTGTGTATAAGTAGCGTGGACTTGGGCATCTCCATGTAGAGGCGGCATGGGAAGGGATTGACACCCTCCCCGCCCATTGTGAGCTCTCAGGGGACATAAACTATCAAGGCATGGATAAATGGTTAAGAGTTCCACTCTTCCAATCTCCTGTTTTGTTTTGTTTCTTTTGCGGGGGGGGGGGCATGGAAGGGGAAAGTGCTGGGGTTCCGAACCCAGGGTCTTTTGTGTTTTAAGAAAGTGCTCTACCACTGTCTTAGCTAGGGTTTCTATTGCTGTGATAAAACGCCATTACCAAAGCAACTTGGGGAGGAAGGGGTTTATTTCACTTGCAGCTCTCAGTCATCACTGAGGAAAGTCATGGCAAGAACTCAAAGTAGGAACCTGGAGACAGGAACTGATGCAAAAGACATGTAGGGGTGGCTTACTGGCTTTCTCCTTCACCGTGTGTTCAGCCTGCTTTCTAGTAGTAGCTAGGACCACCATCTCAGGCATGGCCCCACCCACAATAGGCTGAGCCCTCCCCCATCAATCACCAATTAAGAAAATGTTCTGCAGGTTTGCCTATAGGCCAATCTCACAGAGGCATTTTTCTCAATTGAGAGTTGCTCTTCCCAAGTGGCTCTAACTTGAATCATGTTGATACAGAATTAGCCAGGACAACCACTGAACCACATGCCCGTCACCCTCCGGCCTCCTTTCATCCCCTTCTCCTTTCTCTCCTTTCTCTCAGGTTCTGAGTCTGAGGGTGACAGCCAGGTGATGGGGTGGGATGATGCCTTAGAACTTGTCACCTCTTTATAGAGTTAAGAGGGACAGATCCCCCCCACACCTGTTACCTAAGGTGTTTGTTGCCCTCTGTCCTCATGCTTCAAGCTCAGCTCCCTCACCATCACTAACAACTCCACAAAGGCAGGGCAGGTCTGGCCCAGAGAGGGTGACTCCTCCCCAGCTGCCATCCATGTGGCTGGCAAGTCATGTGAGCAATACTAGGAGATGCTGCTTGCTTCCTGGGCAGGGTCCTCTCCTGCCCCCATTCCTCCCCACCCTCCCTCTCTCCTCACCCCATGTCCCTTAAACTTCTGGAACTCTGTGCAATTATATACGCTAGCTTCAGATTGCCCCAAACCAGGGCATCCTGCTGATGCCCTGACAGCCTCACGGAACAGCACGGATATCACCATCCTTCTCCTTTATCCTATGATATTCCCCGCACTCAGTAAACACAGAGTGACAAGGATAGCTGGGTGGATCAGGTTTGGACCTTGGCTCTCCCAAGAAAACTTTGGCAAATGCCTTAACCAAGCTGTGCTCTATCCTTCACCTCTGGGAGGGGATGAGGGAGCCTATGCCCAGAACTCAGCACCGAGAGTGGACGGTAGGCCTTGCATTACTGGTGTGCATCTATGTGATGCTTAAAGCTCGGTGTAAGAACAGTAATGGGTAAAGGGTTGGTTTTGATGGCTATCAAGAGTTTGTAACACAGCAGGTGAAGGTTTCTGTAGGCCCATTGGTCAGTTGAGATCCCTAAAACACCCCATGTTGTGGCGACCCCCAACCAAAACATTATTTTGTTGCCACTTCATAGCTGTAATTTTGTTACTGCTGGGAATTGTGATGTAAATATTTGATATGCACGGTACCTGATTTGAGACCCCTGAAGGGGTCATGACCCACAGATTGAGAACCGCTGCTCTAACCCTTTGTTAGATGGAGTCTGTCACCATCTCTGTCTTTCTGATGCTTAGCCTGGGGCTTCCAAAGGTCCAGAGACTGACCCGGCACAGTGCCTCTGGCTCCCAAGCCCACGCCCAGCAGGTACACAACACACACTTGAGATGTGTTTGTTGAATAAATAAAAACACACCCTAGAGTGACTACATGAAAGGTGACAACTCCCATGAGCTGGACCCTGCCACATGCCAGCACAATCTACAGGATTTCTCCATGGTGGCTTTCTTGGCCTTTGCAACTGTCCTGTGGGCAGGTACTGTCATCCTCCCCTGCATATATGCAAATCAGGCCCGTGGTAAAGAGACTCATTCAGACCAGGAGCACAGCAGTAGCAGGAAGCAGGTTGGAGTTCAACCCAAGCATCTGGAAGTGGCACTCTAGCCCCATGCCGCAACAAGGCTTCTGATACATCAGGATTGGGGGCCCAGGGACCTTAGGGTCTCAGAACTCCACCCCCAGGCTCTGCCTCTGCCCCAAAAGCAGCTTCTGTCCTCAGCCTGCAGCCAAGCACAGGGACCGGCTTACTCTCATTCCTGACTGCTCTCCCAGCACAATTCCACCATCACCTACACAGGGAATTAAGACTCAAATCCTCGTTTGACTCGATGCAGGAGGATGCTAAGTACTTAAGCGCTAATTAATTAGTGAGCGGTACCTGCTGCCATCAGCCACTGGAGGAAACCTCAGGCAGACCTCCAGAGTGCTAGTGTCCTTCCTCCATGCAGTCCCAGGACTAGTCAAGCATGGGCACAGAGAGGAGGGAGCTGGCTGCATGATCCCAACCCAGCCTCTGGTGAAAAAGAGTGTCTGAGCTAACTGATCCCTACCTTCCAAGTTCCTCAGAAACTGGAGCATGGGCACTAGGGTTCTGGGACCTACCCAGCATGCCAGGGTCCTGAAGGGGAGAGTCTCTCTGAATAAGGAAACATCAGTCTGTGTGACTTTGCTACAGGCTCGAAAAAGAAAGCAAGACCCCAGAGTAGGGCCAGTTGGGAGTCCACCACAGAAGGAAGCCTCTTGTTCTACCAGGCCAGCTGGTTTGTGTTTTCCAGGACTGGGCCAAGAGACAGGCAGGCTTCCCAGTAACGAAGGAGGGGCCCCCTATAAAACACCAGTCAGAGTGGTGCTCTCTGCTCATCTTGACCTTAGTTTTACCATCTGTGGTTAGCCAAGGTCAACTTCCCTGGTGGGGCAAATGCTAATAACATCCAAAGGTTTGGAATCAGGTTTGTGTTCCTTCTAGCTGTATGGTCTGTGTGAGTCTGTTTCTGAGCCTCAGTCTTCCCAGCTTTAAAATGGACTAACAGTTCTCCATGGGCTTGTTTGTGGGGATACCAGATACACATGTGGCACACATAAAAACCTGTGTGCAGTGTCTCCCACACAGTCACCACAGAATACAGAGTCAATAGCGACTGCTGTCATCTTCATCTTCTTCAACTAATCCCCCACTTGACACCATTCATTTGTGCGTTTTGTGAGAGACCTTGCGTCATGCATGTTAGCCAGACTGTATGTAGGCAGCCCTCACTAGACAGCCCAGGCCGGTCCTGAATACTCCTTTTGCCTCTACCTCCCAAGTGCTGAGATTATCAGCACTTGTCACCACCACGCCTGGCTCGACCCTCATAACTCTGGAGCACTGCTGGGTAAACAGTCCTTGTGGTTTACTTGAGACTGTCCTAAGTTAACAATGAGAATTCTGTTGTCATGAAAACCCCTCAAAGTCTAGCACAAATTGGGACAGTCAGAGCCCCTGTTACGAGAAGGGCAGAGAGCAATGATGGGGGAAGCGAGTGGGCAGAACTGCTTTTTTCACTGCGCCTTTTTCTTCAGAGTCAGGGCTCCTTCTTCCGGTACCTTCAAGCTCTCCCCAGAGGTGGCCAGATTTGATAAGAGCCAGCAAGGGGGGACTCAGAGTCCTGGGCAAGACCTCTAGGCTGAACCCCAGCCCCTTCTCTGAAGCTGTGGCTTTGCTAACGTCTCCTGGCCTGTGGCAGCCCTGAGCTCCACCTCCCTCAATATTTGCTCAACAATCAGCCTAGAAACGGCATTGTTCAGGACAAAAAATGAAAAACATCAGACTGGAACTTGTTTTCTTCTCTGCTGTCCAAATACCTCTGGGTCCTCAGGAGGAGAGGGGAGGGGAGACTATTCCCACAGCACTGAGTCGAAGACAGGCTAGGCCAGAACCGGGTTCTAGTTCCTAACCTCTACTGTCACCAGGAGCTTGGGGGTCACAGCCTCAGGTTTCCCCAGGTGCTCCAAAGGAGGGCTTCAGACCAAGAACTGAGCAAGATAGGAGAATTTTTAGCTGAACCAAAATGGCGTTCACCCATTTCTTACTGGAGTCTCGCGCCCAGGTACAGATGGGGAAGTAGACAGTTAGGACGCTCACCTGAGAACCAGTGAGATGGCTCAAAGGGGAAGGGATCTGCCACACAAGCGTGAGGACGGGAGTTCAGGTCCCTAGAAACCATGTACAAAATCAGATGTGACCACAGGCATCTGTAACCACCCCCACCCCCACCTCCCCACATCACCCCTCCTTGTGCACAGAGAGACTGAGACAGGAGGTTCTCCCAGAGTTCACAAGTTCACTGACGAGGTTTTGTCTCAAAAAAAAAAAAAAATGAGATGAAGAACAATTGTGGAAGTCACGGATGTCAACCCTTGATGCCCACAGGTGCCAGCAGAACAACACAAGAACGCATATTCATGCAACACACACACACACACACACACAGAGACACACACGCACACACAGAGACACTCACACAGAGACACACACAGACACACACACTCACACAGAGACACACACACTCACACAGAGACACACACACAGACACACACGCACACACACTCACACACACACACAGACACAGACACACACGCATACAGACGCGCACACACACCCCAAACCCAGAGCCAGTCAAGGAAGTAAGAAGAGAGAACTACTACTGACATCCCAGGGGAACCAGTCACCCCAGAAATGTGCTTTCTCTTTTTATTGCCAGCTCATTAAACACCTTTATCAAGGGCAGAGGAAGTAGACTGAGGAGCAAGTTCAGAGTTGGCATCCAGTGCCCCCACCCCACAGACTCTCAGGCCTGTGTGCCCAGCATCCTGTCTCTCTGTCCCAGCGGGGAGAAGAGAGCCCTGAGGGGAACTCTCAGTCCCACAGCCTTCTCTTCATAGACAGGAGGGACCATGTTCACCAGCAGGGCCAGGGAGCCTGGTGTGCAAATGGGCTCAGGGCAGAGATCTAGTGTAGTGAGCCTGTGAGGGTCACCAGCACAGGCCAGGGAGGCTGGTCCCCGAGAGGAAGCAAGACCGCAGCTCCTTGTGCTGCACTGGGTGCTTGACACTCTCATCCATTTGTTCATTTCCATTCATTTGTTCACTTCCATTCATTTGTTCATTTTTGCCATGCTGGGAATGGAACCCATAGCCTCCTTTCTGAGTAGGCACTATACAAACGGTCTCACAGGGAATCTCATCCAGTCCTCCAGGCACTTCAAATGCAGCCACTTCAGAGAACCACAGCAGTCCTTTAAGCCCACTCATTGTCACCCCGCTGTTCTAGCATGAGGAGGGAAACCGAGGCATGAATAGGCTCTCTGTGGCAGAGCTTGAATTCAACAACAGGCCTGTTTGACTCAACCTAGCCTGACTATGTTGGCCATAAATTCCCAAATCTCTCCCTTCACAGCGGTGACATCAGTCACCTCAGTGGCCTGTGTCTTAGTTTCTTTGTTTATAACAGGGGTCAATAACAATACCTCTCACAGTTTCCAGGAGGGTGAAGCAGAATGTCTAACGCAAGGTGCCAGGCACATAAAGAGCACTTGACAGTGTGGCTATTGCCACCATTGTCTGGAGCCAGAGCCATATCAGGCAGCATCTGTGACAGCTACAAGGCTAGGCACTCAGAAGGCTAGGGGACCTGTGTGACGTCTGAGTCTAATCTTCCTGCAACTGCTCACCCTGCTCCATTAAATCTCAGGCCCTGTCCAGCCACTCCAATTGCCCCAATCTTTCAGGGTGTTTTAAGACCATATGTGCCTGTGGCCTGAAAGGAAGCCACCTGCTCAGGTGTCCATGAGCCCTACCCTTGTGCTTATCCTTTGTCCTATTTTTTTTTCAGTGGGACAGAATTGGAGAAAGGGCCTTGTGTGAGGCCTGAGGCCTGAGTTCTCATCTCAGGTAATTCTCAAAGCGGTGCAAGCCTCTCCCCAGCTTGGTCCCCAGAGACCCCAGGCATCTGCTGAAGACAAGGCTGAGGAGCCCTGAGGACTGTGACAGGCTAAAGAGTGGGAGTCCTGGACTGTGCTGAGGATGGAAGAATAAATCTGTCCCTGGGGACTCAGCAGCCTCCTCTTCATGAGGTTGGTGCTGGGCCACCCTGCCCAGTTTCTGCCTGTTGAGGGCTCTGCACAAAGTCCACGAGAGCACCCCATCGCAGGGCCAGCAGAAACTGGTCCCGATTCCTTCACACGAGTCACAAGGTCCTTGGTATCTCCGCCATCTTCTCCAGTCTGGCCTTCTCCTTTCTTTCCCTGCTCTGACACCACTGCCAACTGCTCCCCTCCCCCAAGCCACACAGGATGGCCCAGTCTTGTCTCCTGGCTGGCTTCATGCCCCATCCCAGGATGCAGTCTCTGTCTGATCCGCTGCCCTCTGTTGTTGGCTTCACAGAAGAAAACACTCCTGACTATCTGTCCTGCTAAGATTCCAGGGAGTCTGGCTTTTCCTGAGTGTCAGACACACCTGCTCTCTGCAAGCTCACATTGGTCAAGTTCAACCCGTTCTTCTTCAACAAGTGTTAATGGAGGACCTACTTTGGGCACTTCCGAGATGAGCCTGCCTGGCTAGGACCTACTTTGGGCACTTCTGAGATGAGCCTACCTGGCTTGCAGTCCTACACGGTAGACCTCTGGAGCCCTAGAAGCTGCAAGGACACCACCTTGAAAAGCACTCTGGGGATGTGTGGTGCCGTCTCCCTCATGGCCCCATAGCCTCTTTAAAGCCAGAACCAAGTGTCAGTATTTTTGTCTCCTCTCCGACCCTGCCCTGTATAGCACAGTGCCTGACTTGGCCCATTAGGCCTCCAGGATGGTGTGAGTGTGCCTTTTCCAGTGGGAAAGAGAGACTGCTACGGGGCTTCCTGAGTGAGGTGCCATGGGCAGGGCCTGGGAGCATGCAAAGGCTCAAAGGACAGGCAGATGCTCTCTGGAATGATGGGGGATGGGATAGAGACGGAAGGAGCAGGGGACTGGGAGTGAAAATAGATGGGGGTATTTGTATACACCAGGGCCAGTGTGTGCCTGTAAATAATACTTAGGAAAGAGCCAAGCTGCCCACCTGGTTATGCCATACCCAGGACTCCTACCCTACCCTGCCTAGGGTGGCTGGGGCCATAGGTCTTTTCCACGGGGAAAGCAATGGCTGCAGTCTGGGACAGAGACAAGGGTACCCTCCCCCAGCCATGGAGCCTGGGGAGTGCCCTGGGCAGGGCTTGCCCAGGCCTGGCACACCAGCTGCGCCCTCCACCCTGGGACGTCCTGTACCCAGGAGGACTTATTAAAGGGACAAAGGTCCCATGGGGTGCAGGCACCCCAGGCTCAAGCCTGGCAGTTGGCCCAGGCCCTGGCTGCAGCAGGAACCCCTACTCTCAACACTGGTAACTGAGGCCTGGGAGCACACAGGGTAGATCTGGGTCATGGGTCCAGCCTCTTTGGTGGAAGGCCAACTAAGTCAAGTGAGGATGACCGCTAGTTGGTGGCTGCTCTTTACCTACCGGGTATAGGTAGGACATTGGTGCTCAGGCCAGCAGCATGGAGTATGAATCTTTGATCTGAGTCAACTGTGTGGCCTTGAGCAGGCCATGTGACCTCTTGGACTCTCTATACCCATTTCTGAAAAGGAAAAAAAAAAAAAAAAACAGGGTTAAGAATAGAGCCTATCATTCATGACTCACTGAGAATATGTTCAAAACCAGCTCAGATCCAGGCCAAAGGAGATGCTCATAGTCGCCTAGTCTTGCTGTCATTAGGCCAAAGGGATGTGCAGGTCACTTCTGGGCTCTTTCAGCAAGTCCTAGAGGCAAGGAAACCACCAGGAGATAGTTGGCACATTGGGTGTCAGTGTCATGAACCTGCCGTGCACCCTGGGGGACTTGCAAGGTGTGAGGGTGGTGAACATGTGGGTTGAAGCCCCCCACCAGCGGAAGCTGGGATGATCTGGCTTCAAAGAGCTCTACCCGGGGCCAACATAGGACAGGGACAGTGATCGCTGAATCAGGGCGTGGGGGCAATCAGCTGTGAGAAAGTGGACCTGGGTTTATTATTGCTGAATGTTATCATCCTTGATAAGAACCAGATTAAATGGAGGGAGGGGGAGGTGCAGGCCAGGGTGGGGAGGGCGGGGAGAGAGTCAAAGTGCAGCCTGGTTTGCTGAGCAAGCCCTTAGCTGTTCTCAGGGCCTGGTAGGGACCCCAGAGCTGACCCCCTTCTGGGGGTGGGAGGAGGCACCGGAGACAGGCAAGAACAAGGCCTCCTAAGCAGGGGCTCCTTCCCTGGGGTACAGTCTACCCATTCGGGCCCCTGCTGCCTGCCGTTATTGGGGTCGCCAGCTATTCCTATCCACACGAGGGACAGGCCTGGATGGAATCCCAGCTAGGCCACATGACAGGTCCAGTGACCTTGGGTAAAAGACATCAGTTCTTCCAGACTCAGTTTCCCCACGTCTAAGAGCAGAAATCCAAGCTGCACAGGGTATCTCCCTCCACTTGATGTTTCTTTCAAAACAAGAAATGGGGATTACCAGTAAAGGTATCTGCCACCAAGCCCGATGACTTGAATTCCATCTCTGGGGCGCACATGAGGCAAGGAGAGAGCCGACACCCATCCCCACACCCATCTGACCTCCATGCCCATCCCCACAAACAAACCCGAGGGGGGGAGCTGTGGATGTGTGTGTGGATAGTAAGCTGCAAGTGTAGAGGCCTGCATGTGGAGGCCCGAGGCCAAGCCTGAGTGCCATCCCTCAGAAGGGCATTTACCTTGGGATTTGTTTATATTTTATTTGGAGACAGGGTCTCTCCCAGGCTCAGAGACTGAAATTCTGTCTCTGCCTTCCTCATGCTGGGAATTTTTTTTCCTTTTCCTTTTCCTTTTCCTTTTTCTTTCTTTCTTTTTTCTTTTTCTTTTTCTTTTTTTTTGTTTTTGTTTGTTTGTTTGTTTTTTTAAGACAGGGTTTCTTTGTATAGCTTTGGAGCCTGTCCTGAAACTTGCTTTATAGACCAGGCTGACCTCCAACTCACAGATATCTATCTGCCTGCCTCTGCCTCTAGGGTGCAGGGATTAAATGTGTGTGTTAACCACTGCCCAGCAGGGCTCGGAATTATTTTAATGTATGTCCCGGAGCTTGAACTCAGTCCTTAGACTTAAACAGCAGAGCCCTCTCCCCAACCCCAGGACACCATGCTTGTCTAGCATTTCCTTTGTTCCTTTTGCTGTCACTGGATGGCTGATGGGGGTTGCTGGCCATCAGACTTTCTGACTCCTGCCCTGTTCTCTAAAATACACTCCCCACCCCTGACAAACTTCACACTATGCAAAGCAGGTGAGGCCCAATCATCCCATGTGACAGATGAAGATGCTAGAGTCTGAAGTGGCATAGTAGTTTGCCCCTCCCGAAGTTGAAGCCCAGGAGTCCTGGCTGCCTACTCAGCACCGCTCTTCGCTCTTCGCTCTTTGGTGGCCAGCCTCCCTGGCATTCCAGAGAGCTAGGGGCCTGGCTGAGAGGGCCTCAGATTGCTGGGGTGTCAGGCCAGTGTGAGTCAGGGGCCCTCCACCCCCAGAGGTGTCTCTGGCCCTGCAGCAATTCCACTCTGCGACAGGCCTCACAGGCATCCTTGCCATCAGAAGGCTATAAAAAGAAACACTTTCAGGCCCAGACTGTGACCTGTGCAACTTCACAGAATCCAGTGAAAACTAGAGATAACCTTGGGGAGGTTTGACCTTCAAGAGGGTGTGACAGGAAGGGGACACCCTGGACTGCAGTTTGGCCTGGTTAGGGACAGAGCATTTGTTTGTGGCGTGAAATAAAGCACAGAGCTCTTGGGAAGTCATTGGGAATAATAGTAATTACAACAGCAAGTGTTACCATGTTCACAGTCCCTGAATATCCAGGGCCCAGGTGCTATGCATTGGCCCAGGTCTCCTCGGTGTCAATGACGTAGGTCTCTTATTGTTGACAGGTCAGGGGAACAGGGCTCAGAGAGAATCAGTACCTTGTCCTAGTTAACACAGCTAGAAAGGAGAGGACCTGGGATAGGGGACTCAATTCGGCCTTCCTCCTCCTCTTCCCCAAGACGGAGCCCAGGTTGACCTCTAACTCATGGTCCTCCTCCCACCTCAACCTTCCAGCTGCTGGAATTAAACCTTCTTTAGTTCTTCAACACTCTGAGCTCTTCCTGCCTCAGGACCCTCAAGTGGGCTGCCTTCTCTGACTCAAGGGCCTGTCTCTCCTCCCACCTTCAGCTGGGTACCATTTCCTTAGAAAGATCTTCCTCCCTTCCTTCCTTCCCCCCTTCCTTCCTCCCTCCCTCCCTCCCTTCCTTCCTCCCTCCCTCCCTTCCTCCCTCCCTCCCTCCCTTCCTTCCTTCCTCCCTCCTTCCTCTTCCTGTATCCTTCTTTCCGCCTTCTTCCTTCTCTTCCTTCCTCCTCTCCCTTCCTTTATCCTTCTCTTCCTCCTTCCTTTTTGCTCCTTCCTCCTTCTCTTCCTTCCTCCTCCTCCTCCCTCCCTCCCTCAACACCTATGTTCTAGTGACCTTGAAAGCCTGAAGTCCAGAATGGACCACTGGGCTCTGAGCTGCCCTAGCTGAAGAAATCCCTCCCACCCATGGAAGATATTGCCACATCTTGAAGGAAGATGAAACCACAGGATAAAGCTAACACGTCATCACAAGGTATTTGCCTTTTATTTAAGCAACATAATCTATTATGGGATTGCATGTCAGGAATTTTATTTTTATCCTTGTGTGTGTGTGTGTGTGTGCACAGCACATGCGTGGAGGTCAGAGAGCATCCTGGGCTCCCTGTTAGTGTTCACCTTCCACCGTGAGAGGGGGTTTCTTTGTTTTTATGCTGCAAATGCCAGGCTAGCTAGCCCAGGACTGGGGCCACAGCTGTGCCCCACCAATCTTAGTTTCTGCTGGTTTATTTTAAGTGCACCTGTATGTGAGCTCATGGATACAGTTCCCAAAGAAGCCATAGGTGACACATCTCTGGAGCTTGATTGTAGGAGGTTGTGAGCCATCTACATGACTTCTGGGAACTGAGCTTTCATCCTCTACAAGAGCAGTTTGTGCTCCTAAAGCGGAGCCCTCACACTTGGTTTACGTGGATTCCAGGGATCCAAACTCAGGCCCTCACTCTTACCTAGCAAGCACTTTATCCACTGGGCCATCTCCTAGCCCATGGAATTAAAAAAAAATTTTTTTGTTACTTCTTATTTGCTTGATTTTATTTTTTGAGACAGATTCTTGCTGTATAGCTCATGCTGGCCTCAAACCACATGGCCCAAGCTGGCTTTGAACTCTCCACTCTCCTGCTGGGGAATCACAGACATGTACTGCCATGCCTCTCTTTTATTTTTAATGTTTCAATTTTGAGGGAAGCTAGGGATTGAAGCCAGGGCCTCTAGTTAAAGAGGCACACTACCACTGATCCCAGCCCTGGGATAATGTATTATATCAAGTATTTCCCCTAAATTTTACTTATTATTATTGTATGTGTGTGATGTCTGTAGGGTCATGCACGCCGAAGCACACAGGTGGAGGTCAGAGGTCAACTTTATGGAGCTGGTTCTCTCTTTTCACCGTCATGTGAGTGTGAGTTCCCGGAGTCAGACTCAGATCGCTGGGCTTGCTCAGCAAATGCCTTACCCACTGAGCATCTCGTGGGCCCACATAAAAGTGGACCCCACAAAAGGGAGACCTAAGACTGAGGTGAGACTTTTGGGGCTTCACTACCAAGCTACTCTGTGGAAACAGTCCTTAACAACACAGCCAAGAACAAGGTTGGAGACCTTGCAGTCCAGCAACTGAGCTGACCCAGCCTGAGAAAGCCAAGCTTTCGTGGGTGGGAATGGGGACTAATTTCTCTAGCCAATCCCAGAGCAAGGGGAATCAGGCAGGGTGGAGACAGAGCCCTTGAAGGCTCTGCCCACACCGGAGGATACCCTCAGGTGGGCCACGACGCCTTTCTGATCCTTCCTTGGCTGCTGAGTAAAACAACAGATGTGGATTGCAACTTCTCTGGAGACCAGCAGGTCCCACAACCTGTCTGACCAAGGCCGGAGCTAGCTGTCCAGCTTTGGGCAGTCCTACACCACCTCCTCAGATCCCTTGCCTCGGCCCACCCTGTCCTCCCTCTCCGCCACCACCCAATCCCCACCCTGCATGGTCCTCACATAACATCCAGCCTGAGTCCCAGGTAAAGGAAGACCCTGCCCCATTCTGCCCCAGGCTCTAAAGTAAGAAAAAGGGGAAGCAGGAGGAAGGTCACATTGCTCACTTGGCCAGCTGCCTGGTTTTCATTAGGCCCGCTGCCTAATTTTCCTGGGCGTCACTTGCTTTCTTGGCTAGTCACTCCTCTTTCTTAGCCATCACAGAGCTGTCACACCCCTGTCCCCTTACCCCCAGTATCGTAGCCTCCAGTTCTTCCTGCTGCACCACGTCACTGTCTCTTGCTGCAATGTCAGCCCACAACCCCTCTTCCTGGAGTACCCCGGGATAGACAGCAGGCTCATAGGCAAACCCACTGTACCAACAACACGAACTGTGACCACAGACATTTATTGAGTACTTACTGTGTGCTGTGCTGGGAACCCCAGCTGTTTTCCCCCAACAACCTCACAGGGTTAGGACTGTCATTGTCCCCATTGTCTGCCTGGGGGAACTGAGGCTCAGTGTTGTAGGTGTTAGAGCTGGGACCTGGAGTAGATGACCTCAGCCACCACTCATGGATACAGACAGTGACTATCTTCTCTGGGCTAAACTCGATGCTGGTCCTTGACCCCAGGATACACTTGTCTTCTAGATCTTTCCATTTGTTCCTGAATGATGTTTTCCCTCCAGGTAAGGAACCCAAGCCCCAAAGACAGGGCTCTAGAAGTGAGTGAGTTCCAAAGGATCTCAGGGGGTTGAGGCTGCTGAGACAGGGCTTCTGGATTCCAAAGCTGGTGTTCCAGGGACAATCCTCCTTCTAGGAGGTGGAATTTGGGGACTCTTTGGGGAAGGGTGAAGAGCGTGGCAAGGTCAGGGTCCCTATGGGGACCCATGGTCACCCCAATTTTGGGTAGATCAAGGAGTGTTGGCACTAAGTTGGCCTCCAGTGTTGACTTCACTGGGGGAGGGTGAGAAGGAGAGGCTGTTTCGGGATGGAGCTTGTTGTGGATGAACTGTGCTGACGGGGGAAGGATGAAAGCCTTCCCAATCTATTGCTCTGCCGCACCATGCCACCCAGCAGAGAAGCACCTAACCGCCCTAGGAACCCGCACCGTCGGGCACCATGACAGCCCTGAGCAGGGTGGTGCAGGCCGTTGATCTCTCAATGGTGTCTACACTGATGAAGGGGGGGGGGCAGGGGAAGAGAGAGAGAAAAAGAGAGAGATCCCTCCTGAGCCTGACATTCTTTTTAGGGTGCCCATAAAAGATAATATGACCTGTAAAATCTGCAAGCTGCTTCCAGCCCGTGGCGCCGGGCCCCACACCCCACTCCCACCCCCAGTTCCACTATCCTGCCCCAGAAGAGGGCACTACTGCCTGGGAGTCCCCACAGGCCCACACCCTCAGACATAGGAAGCTCAAGGACAAGAGGGGACAGCCTTCCTGGGGCCACTGCGGTCTGCCCAGGTGGACAGAGCTGGTGAAGCACCTTCTTCTCCAGTGCCCCCTCCTTCTCTGTACCCCTGTCCCAGGCCCTCGGGTCAGTAGGGCAGCTGCTGCCAGACTTGGGGGGTGGAGACGTGCTGGGGCAGATCCCAGGCTCTGGTGAGTCACCCCGTGGGAGTGTGTTGATGAATCCAAATCCTGGGTCTTTTGTTTTTAGCTCCTGGGAATCCAGGGTCTGCCTCAGGCAGAATGGTGAGAATAGGAGGCAGGCCTGGACTCTCTTCCCAGCTACACCTGGGAACTGTGTAGTTCTGAGCAGCCTTAGCAACTCAATTTTCCTACCTTTAAAATGGGCATAAATTGATTACAGAAACTTGTCTAATTAGCGAAAAAGGTGAGCATAAATATCCTGCCCTGTGTAGGTAGGCGGTATTAAAGTGAGGTATGTCATGACAAGCACAAACCTCGGGCCAATGACAGCAGTCATTTACCGAGTGCTTCCCGTGTGTGCCAGGCGCCGTAGTAACAGGGGTATAATTAATTCTGCCAACTACTGTCCGAAGCCTGTGAGATTTATTATCCATTTTTTAAGGGAGGAAACTGAGGCTCAGAGAGTTTAAGTAACTTGCCTGAAGCCACATGACTTCTATAGCCAACTGGCAGGCTCCCCGGCCTCCCACGATGCAAATTAAGGACACCTCTACAAATGCCAGGCAAGATGATCATGGGGCTGGCCCTGCCCCGCCCCTGCCCTCCGGGTAAAGGACCAGTCCCCAAACATGAAAATAGGTGTTCCACACTTCCTCTGCTGATGACTCCCCCCCCCACCCATGCCACGAGTCCTGATGGGGCACTTGGCATCTTTGCCAGCCACACCCCCAATTCCAACCACCTCAAGAGGGCCTGGAGAGTCCCTGGCTTCTCCCAGCACCCTCCTGTGGGTGACGGGACTGAACTCCATGTCCCCACATCCAGAGGCACAAGCGTCACAGCTGGGGAGGGCTCTGGGTTGGCAGATTTGCCTCCAGAGAGTAGGCTAGGGGATTCTCACAGTTCCCAGGATTCAGCACCCTCACCTCAAGTCAGGCACCTCCTGGGGGACCACACTCTTCCTTTGTAGGGGAGGAGATCCTAGGTCTTGCCTCCTCTCAAATGGGGTGCATCTGACATTCCCAAGGCTTGGAACACCCCTCCCAGACCCAAAGCTTGGCCCCTCATTCTGGCATTCCTGTGCTTCTCTAAATATTCACCACCTACTTGGTAACATCCTGGGGGAATAAACAAAACATGCCCTGAGGGGGAAGTCATTTCACCCCCTCCCACCCCATTTATTTGGAGGCAACCAACACCCCCCCCCAAAGAGGTCAAATGGCTTTGCCCAAGCTCCCACTGCTCAACAGTAGACTCAAGATTCAATCAAATCCACATCTTTCCTGGCACATAGGACCCTGCTGTGACCCACCAAGGATGCTCCCAGCCACACAGGTGTGTGGGCCTCTATCACTCCCCACCTCCCTCAGAGCACTCTTAGGAGCGGCCTTAGACACTTCACGGAGCACATACTTATTGAATGTGTGATCATACAACTGAGCAAATGACTGAGCAAGACCTCAACTCTCAGAATAACCATGAAAGACGGGCAACACAACGCAGGGGTGTGTCAGCTGAGGAAATGGAGGCCCAGAGACAGAAAGCAACATGCTTGAGGTCACGTGTTAGGAAAGGGGTAGAGACCCAAGTCACCGACCCAGCCCTAGGCCCTTCCCACCCTCCTCCTTCCCCTATCATCTAAGCCGCTGGACCCAGCTCTGCCTCCCATCCCCAAGGGAGTCTGGGAACACAGTGTCTTTAAGCTGCCCTTTGAGGGACAAGCCAGGGAGGGGGCTGTGGAGGGCCCCCCTCCTCCGAACACAGAATAAGAAGCTCAAACCCGTCTGTCAGAGATGGGGTCAGTGCGAGGGGTCTCTCTCTGCAAGCACTTACGGCACAATTGATGGGAGAAACGCTCATCAAATGACGGACAAATCATAAAGTTCGGGAGATGGAAATTAGGCGCGGACAAACGATCCAGGTGCAGAAGAGATTTATGAAGGAGGTTGTATTCTAGCTAATGACTTCTGCTAATGATTCTCCGAAGTGTACAGTGGCACAGAGCCCGCGCTCCGTGGGGTGACAAGAACCCCGAGGGCCTGATGAAGGACATTCCTGGGGGGATAGTGATGGTGGGGGGGTGAAGAAGAATGATGGAGGAACCCCTAGATGCAGGGTCCCCCGAGAGTGGTGGGAAGAGACTTGGTTCTTGGGGTGGGAGTTGGTCCTGCCAAAGATTTATAACTCAACTCGGCTCTTTGGCCCTCTCCCTCTACTCGCCCTCAAAGTGCCTGCCTGCCTGCCAGCTCCAGTGTTGGCCGGGCCGCCACTGCTGACGCACACATTTTCAAGACCCACCACCACCAGTCTTTCTTCCACCAGTCCTCACCCCCACCCCACACACTGCTGCACAGTCCCTTCCTTCCCCCCTTCCTCCTGAAGAACCAGCCTAAGGGCAACCGAACTCCTACTTCTTATTCATCCTCTGTCACCCTCATGACCGTACCCCCAAGGGACCACATCAGGGGACACCAACTGGAGACAACCCCAGTATCTCCTCAGATTCCTCTATCACTGATGAAGGGGCGCTGACCCTCCTAAATGGGACAGTCCCTTCCAAGGCCAGCTTAAGTCCTACTTGCTAAACACCAGCTTTAGAACTTTTCCTTCAGGCCCATGGCCATGTTCACAGTAGTTAACTCACAGACTCAGGTCATCAGGGAACTATGTGTGCATCTTAGATCCTGGATGTGTTCTTTCATTCTGCCACAATGGTGGTGTGTGTTGTGTGCGTGCATGCGTGTGTGTGTGTGTGTGTGTGTGTGTGTGTGTGTGTGTGTGTGCCCGTATGTATCTGCGGAGGACAGAGAAGCACAGGGGGTACCTTCTTCTAGTATTCTCTTTATTCTCTGGAGACAGGGTGCCTTGTTGAGCCCAGGGCCAAGCCAACAACCTCCAAACCCAACAGTCTACTGTCTCTCTTGCCTCCCCACAAGGCCAGGGTTACAGATGTGTGACAATGCCTGACTTTTTACAAAGATCCTAGAGATTTGAATTCAACTCCCCATGCTCCCCCAGAAACTGTTCTTTCTCCTGAGCTGTCTAAGCCAGTTCTGAAGTGGGGAACAAGCATGGATTGGAGCTGGAAGTGCAGCTAAGTGGTAGAACAACTGCCTAGCATGCCCGAGGCCGTGCTCCTTCCCTGGCCTGGACACGTGGGGGGAGATACCTAGGTGTGAGGGCGAAGGGATCTTGCTGAGTCCCTCCCACCACGGCCCAGGCTGCCCACCTCACCTGACCCAGACATGCTTTCCTTCTTCTGCCTGACTCACTTTAGCCTCAGCCTTCTGTCACACCCCAAGGCCCAGGATGGACACTAAGCAGGCTCGCTCCCCTGAGCCCCTGGCTTCCTCACAGCAGCCATGCCAAGCGGTGTCTAATCTTCTCCTGCTTTATCATTGGAAAATGGAGGCCCACATGGTAGAGAGGCCAGTCTGCCCACATGGTTGGCACATGCAGGGCAATGTATGAGCCCAGACACCTTGACTTCCCACCCAGGCTGCCCAGAGCAGCTCCCGGTCTGGTCGGCTGAGAACAGGGAAGATGGTCTTGAGATGTCCCCTGCAGGAAGAGTCTAGAGGGGACGGCTACTGAGCACAAAACTGGGAACAGCTTCAGGGTGAGGGGACTTGCTGAAGTGTCGGTAGCCCTTCCTGACGCCTAAAGCTTTTAAGGTGGTGACAGAGAGAAACATTCAAAACACACTGGAGGGGACTCCTCGCTCTGGTGACTGGGAAGCATGGACTGGGAGCACCTGTCTGGGGCCAGGGAGCACCTGTCTATACTACTGGAAGAGATCGTTGCATAGATGTACGCAAACAGTGGTTACCGCCTCTCCGGTGTTAGCCACAGGGAGCGCCGGCTGGGAGATTTTTTTTCCTGTGTTGCCTGGATCTCATGCAACAGATATGGATGGGGAACCAATCCAGCAAAGCTATTTTCATTTGGAAAACAGTAACAGGGACAGTCCCAAGAGAAAGACAGAGGCAGTGCTCGGGCTGGGCCCTTGTCCTCAGAGCATCTGAGGGGAAATGTGTGCATGAGACAGAGGAGAGGTATCACCTTGGAATCCACTCTTCCCAGTCCCTCCCAACTCCAGGACTCCTGGCCCAACTGCCCCCCCCCCCAAGCGATCAAAGGCCAAAGTGAAAGTGAGCCAGCCATGAAACTCCAGCCTGGGCAAGGAGGATGGGATGAGCTGATGCAGGATAAGGAAGGATCCCTGCTCACCAGCTGGGTGCCTGCAACCCTCCCCCCACTCCCGTGAATTGCCTCCAAGCAGGAGTCCTGGCCCTGTCTGGGGAGGGTAGCATCTGGTAGTGGGCACGGCTCCAGCCCCTTTCCCTATTCTGTCTTGGAGCAGATTGAGGGGCTCTCTGGAGACTTCTCTCCTCCTCTGGTCTCTGGACCAGTCCTCTGCCCAATTTCGCAAGTTCCTGAGCTAGCTGGTTGAATGGATGGGATGAGCTGGACCTGGGACAAGTGAGAGTCCGTGGGAAGCAGGTGGGGGTTCCTGGGGCAAGGGGCTCTGAGAGCAATGAGGACCCTCAGGAAGTTAGGATGGGAGGGAACAAGGTATCACGGGAGGAGTAAGGTCATTGGCACCTGTGCCACCCAGTGTGCCCACTCCTAGCCCTAACCTAGGACAAGCCACAACCCTGAGCCTTCTTGTTGGCATCTGTAAAATGGGGATAATAATAGCAACCATCAGCCTGGCAAATAGAGGGATTAAATTAATATATGCAAAGTGGCTGGTAATCGGTCAGCCTTCAATTAGTGGCAGCTATGACTATTGTCATCGGGCTTAGAGACAGAATGCCTAGGCGGAGGACCTTATTTAGCACGGGAGAGACTCGGGGCTGAGTAGGAAGGTCAGAGTGCCACACCCCATGGCTGGAGGAGGGGATGAGGGAGGAAGAGGAAGGGAAAGAGGAGGGACTGGGAAGATGGCAGAGATAAATATATGTCATGATCTTGCCCCATCTGGGTCACCGCTGCACCCCAGGAGTGATGACTCAGCTGTAAAGAAAGGTCTCCACCCAGAGACTGGTCCCACAGACTGTGTATGGCACAGGCCCACGGGCACAGCAAGCACATGCCAGGGAGGCCATGGAACAATGCCCAGAGTCACGCTCCTGCCCCAGGGCTCAGGCACTGCCCCTCTTCACACCCCAGCCCTGGATGAAGACCCAGAGACAGTCAGCTGACTCCCCGGAGGCAGAGAAGGCTCAGAAAGGTAGAGAAATGTGCTGGGGTCACACAGCAAGGGCTGAGAGATTGAAGGTCACAAGATCCCAACATAATAGAGCTGGGAAACCCAGAACCTGCCTATCACAGAAGGTGCCCCATTGAGGCATGAGCCTCAAACTTTATTATCCACTCAAGACATATAGTTCTCTCTCTCTCTCTCTCTCTCTCTCTCTCTCTCTCTCTCTCTGTGTGTGTGTGTGTGTGTGTGTGTGTGTGTGTGTGTGTGTGTGTGTGTTGTTTTTCGAGACAATATTTCTGTGTATCTTTGGCTGTCCTAGAACTCACTCTGTAGACCAGGCTGGCCTCAAACTCGCAGAGATCCACCTGCCTCTACCTCCTGAGTGCAGGGATTAAATGTGTGCACCACCAACGCCCAGCAAGACATGTAGTTCTATGGACCCAAGTAGGCCCTGCTGTGCTCAGAGGTTCCTAAGGACCTGAGTCTGGGGCATATTCTTGCAGGCCTCACTCTCTGGAGTGACAAATGGACCCATTTGTCCCTATGCCCCAGGACTTGCCTCACCCCTGATACTTCCAGATAAAGTCCCTTCCCCTTTGACTCCACACCCTGTGAATGCCCAAATCGGAAGCTCTTGGTCTCTTCCCAGCAGCCGGTGCTGGCTCAGTGTGCTGCCTAAACCAGTAGTCTCCACCCAACACCCTGGATTGGCAGCCTTCTTCTAGAGGTTTCTTCTCCCCTTCCTCTCTCCCTCCCCCAGTCTCCCTTTGCCTTTTTCTCCTGTGGGGTGTGTATGACCTGGTATGTTTCTTCCTGGGATTTATTGCCATGTGTGATGAGCAAAGCTAAAAGCTTCCAAAGAGCAATGGCCATGGGTATTATCAACAAGCACCCTGCCCCCACAACACAGAGGGCAGAACTCTGACCACATCAAAAGGCAAATTTCAGCAAAGCCTTGGAAGCTCATGTGAGAGGGCACCCAGGCAGCCTCGTTGTAGGCAGAGACCCATATAGGAGGGAAATAACCCATATTCTAGGAAGTCTTTGCTCTAGAACAGGACACTCAGGAGGCCAGTCCCTGTCTCCTGGGATCCACAAGACAGTTTTGTGTGTAGACCCCTACATTGCCTGCCCTGCTCCGAGCACCATGGGTCAGGCCCACCACAGAGTGGGAATTCACATGTCACCACCTTGTGGGCCCAGTAATCAAGACCTTTCCCAATCTTGCCCACTACTTTTTGTATAAGTAATAAATATGTTTTTTTAAAAAAAGCTGATTGTGCTAGGTGACGGTCACTGCACGCCTACTATAGAGGTCATCTGCATATATCATTACCTCACCTAGCTCTAACTTGGGTGACATGTTCATCCTCAGTTTAAGGAGGGTGACAAAAAAGTAAAATGTCTTAGGATGGCTGAGCCTTGGATCCAGGTGCCCATGGAAGCAGCCTCTCCTTCCAGGCAGCTGGCCACAGTCTGTCCAGCTGCTGAGGGCATCACTGACCTCTGACCTTTAAGGATGCAGTTTCCCTTCTTTTTTTTTTTTTTTTTTTTTTGATTCACTGAATTTATTTTAAAAATCCTAAGACGTTTCTTACAACAGAACGCTACATTCTGCACACTGCTCTGAACAAATGCCAGGGACATGTGGACTCTTTCCCTTCTTGGCAGCTCTCTCCCCGAGGTCTCTGGTCCACAACATGAGCCTGTCATGGGCACCCACTCCTGTAATCTCAGCACTGGGGGAGACAGAAGCAGGGGGATGAAGATCATCCTCGGCTGCACACTTTGAGGCTAGCCTGGGCTAATATGAGACTGTCTCAAAAAAAAAAAAAGTGAGTGTCGGGTAAATGGCTAAAAAGTGTTTGCTGCACAAGTCTGGCAGCCTGAGTTCTTTGGGGTTTTTTGTTGTTGTTGTTTTTGTTTTTTGTTTTGTTTTGTTTTTCCCAGACAGGGTTTCTCTGTGTAGCTTTGGAGCCTATCCTGGCACTCACTCTGGAGACCAGGCTGGCCTTGAACTCACAGAGATCCGCCTGGCAGCCTGAGTTCTAATCCTGGGAACTGTGCAACAGCTGGACACCAGAGTGCACGCCTGGAACACCCACAGTCTTGTGATGAAATGGGAGTCAGCCTGGAGTGTGCGTCTGCACTGGCTAGTTTTTGCTGTCAACTTAGTGTCACCTGGGAAGAGGAAACCTCAACTGAGGAATTTCCCAGATCAGATTGGCCTGTGGCCACTTCTGTGAGAGAATGCCTTGACTTATGATTGATTGGTGGGGGAGGGCCCAGCCCACTGTGGGTGGCACCATCCCCAGGCAGGTGGGTCTGGGTTGTGTAAGAAAGCTAACTGAGCATGAGCCAGATAACCAGCCATCCAGCAGCACTTGGTGAATTCTCCTTCCCTTGGTGACA
Source organism: Cricetulus griseus (assembly GCF_003668045.3). Lineage (NCBI taxonomy): Eukaryota > Metazoa > Chordata > Mammalia > Rodentia > Cricetidae > Cricetulus > Cricetulus griseus. Next base: position 7,634,185 of record NC_048595.1, read on the forward strand.
GACTGTGACCCAGGAGTACACACTGAAACAAACCCTTTCCAGAGTGTTTTATCACAGTAACAGGAAACAAATCAGAATATCAGTACAGCAGGGAAGAGAGACCCTGCCTCAACATCAAGGTCGGAAGGATACGGAGGCTCAGCACACCACTTTAGTTCAATCCCCAGAACTCTCATGGTAGAAGAAATCTCCAAAAAGTTGTTCTCTGACTGGAAAGATGTCATTGCAAGCCGGGCGTTGGTGGCGCACGCCTTAATCCCAGCACTCGGGAGGCAGAGGCAGGAGGATCTCTGTGAGTTCGAGGCCAGCCTCATCTACAGAGTGAGTTCCAGGACAGCCAGGGATACACAGAGAAACCCTGTCTCAAAAAACAGGCGAACAAAAACAGAAAGGTTGTCCTTGCACACCTATACCTGAACTCTAACATGTCACACCCACGCACACATGCAAGCACGCTACTAAAATTTAAAAAATTAAAAAGAACCCAGGGTTACCACCACATCATTCACTCACTCAACTCAGTCATTCATTCATCCTCATTTGTTCAGCACCCATATTCTGTGCACTGTCCTCTGATATTGTCTGGGTGTCCCTCGGTCCCAGTAATCCCAGAGAGGTGGGCAAAGAGGGTGCTCTACAAGGAACAGTGCATCTCACTCCCTCTGATCTGCCATGCTTCCTAATTCAATAAGGTGAGAAGGATCATAATTTGATCATATTTGTTTTGCACCAGTGCAAAAAACAGAAAATGAAGGGCTGCACAGCCGCACCGATTTACTTCATCCAACCTTGATTAAAAGAAAATTAATTGTCGCATCTCTCAGGGATCGCAGGCAGCAGCCAATGGCTCTTCAGGACACCACAGAGAGAGGAAAGGGAACACCACTCTGTGCCCTTTTCTCTAGCCACTTGCAGTCAGGGACAGGGAAGCAAGGGTTGGGGGCTCGCTGTAGATCGATGGGGCTGGTGGCAGGTAGGAAAGGGACAGGACACCTGAGATCAGCCTTCCTCTCTCACTAGCTCAGAACTGCATCCCACCCTCACCTGCTGCCCAGAGAGGACCCTGAGTGTTGACACTCCATCCCAGAGCCCTCCACTGAAGCTCCCCCAAAATCCTTGGGGTTCCCTCCTCCTCCAGGCTGGCAGGTGTACCACAGAGGAACCCCAAGAAGATGACTCTCAAAGAATCAGGACCCCTTCCAGCTGCGTCCCCACGCTGTCAACCCAGCCTAGCTCCTGAGAGAAATAGGGAAGGAGGGAGCTTGGCGCTGCCCGGGGTGAGCCGGGGCGGGGTGTCACTGGGGAGAGAGCTCATGAAAAGTTAATGCCCCCTTGCAGGTTGTTGATTTTTGTTTGTTTTTCTCTTTTTGCCAGAAGAGAAGCCTCTTTCATTAGCCCAGACTGTCATTACCCGGCATTAAATTTTCATAGAGCGGGGCGGGAGGCCGGGCAAGGGGAGGCAGGCAGGGGGGCAGCCGGGGCTCTGGGCGGGCCTGTGGGGCTGAGCCCAACTCCCCAGGGCCCCTGCCTGCACACTGCTAGTCTGAATGCAATATCTGTTCTTCTCCATCACTCAGTGTGGCTTTTGACTTCCAAATACTCTTTTGGGTAGCTTCTTCTGTTACCCCCATTTTACAGTCAAGAAATTGAGGCTGAGTGACAGTCAGTGGCTGCACCCCGGCCCCTACCTGGGCTAAGACAGTGAATGGAAGAGGGACAAACTACCCCCTCATTCCAGCAAAAAGTCCCAAGCAAGCAGGCAGAGATTCAGAGTATGGTTGGGGTACTTAACCCTGGGAGAACAACAGGGACCTGGAACCCCCAGCGCCGCCCCAAGAAAATGGTGGGCAGCTCCCCTCAGTCAGGCTAGGGTTCACATGCACATGTTTGCAGGCCTGCGACCCGACCCGTCAGGCAGGTGTCAAGGCCTCACAATGGTGCACCTGGTGTGGGCACCAGGCCTACCCATTCAGCAGGGAGCAATCACAGCTAGGCTGCCGCTGGCACAGAGGCCTCCAGGGGCTGTGGACTGATGGGCAGCGAGCAGATGGGCCTCCGGCGTCAGGTTTCCAGCCTAGGGTGGGGAACAGGGTTTCCGAAGGGACAGGGGGCAACAGTCAGGCTCCTCCCCTGCCCGTGGCCCCTCCCCTCCCCATCTCTGGTCCCTGGTAGGCTGACTGCCTACCACCCCCTAGAGCAGGCCAGAAGGGACACAGGACCTGGCTGGGACTGGGCTTGGTTGGGGGAGGTGCCTGTGGGCTTCTCAATGAGAAATCATAAGAGGTCTGGACTCTAGCCACCCCGAATTCCAGCTATTCACAGGACCTCTTTCCATCAATGCCCCCTTGCTCTGCTGTTGTGGTGGGGCAAAGCGACTGAGGAAAGTGGTCAGTCCCTAAAGAGACCAAACATGGCAGGCAGGGGGACCAACAGGTGGGTGGTATGGACCCTGCCTTGTGAGTCGGTTGTTGTTAGGACTGGAACAAAGGCAGGTGACACACTCAGCATAGGGTGTGCACACATGTCCACATGCCATACATGTGAGCGTCCAGTAACCTCTGGGAATACCAGTTTACACATGAGACTACAGTGGCCCGGGAAGCCATGTCTGTGTGCGGCTCCTGCCCTCATATTCAAATATAGTAGCCCCATTACTCACGCCTTCTAGGGGGCTCCTGGGGGTCCAGTTCCTTCACTGTGACTGTAGTTCATCCTTCATCCAATACTCCACAGAGAGCAGAGTAGAGACACAGAGAAAGGAACATGCCCACCCCCACACACACCAGCATGGGCTTAGTCCAGCCCCATCCTACCACTGAACTTGGCCTCAAGGTGCGGGATCTGTGGGGACAGCAATAGGAGACCTGGGAAAGGGTGGGGAGAGCACCCCAGCCTCTTGTGTTACAGAGGAGAAACTGAGGCCTGGGGAAGCCTATGCCATCCCTGACCAGAGTGTTTGCATCTGTGCAGTAGGGTTAGGGCGGAGATGGATATAGAGTGCCAATCACCGCCCTGTCAGGGACAGAGGTGGCGGGGAAGCCATCATGTCCATGCCCCCCACCACCGAGGCCTAAGAGGGCAGTCACAGCAATCATGTGGGAAGTCTGTGTGGAAACTAACGCCCAGACCCACTGCCCGCAGCCGGAGCCCTGATGGAGAGCAGTGCTCAAGCGTGAGGGAACCTATGGTAGTATGTCTGGAAGAGAGGATTGTAGGACCAAAGAGACACTGGAAAGGGTGGTCTTTCACTTGCATGCCGCCGCCGTAACTTCATTTTGGGGGTTGATGAGATAGATACTATTCAGCCTGGGATGCATGGGTCTGTCCCTCATGAGATCTGGGTTCAAACTCGGGCTCCGCCTCTTCCTAGAGCACAACCCCACGCATTTGGACGACTGCCCCATGCCTGAGTTCAGATGTCTATAAATAGGAAGAATATGGTCAGAGGCCTGACTTCATGAAGTTGGTAGGAGGACTTGGCGAGACTCTGCAGAAGGGTTCTCCACCTGGCTTGGTCCAAGGTCATGTGTGAGCAAATGCAGTTATTAGTATGTGGTGAGCCCCACATGGGGTATCTCACCTGCAGGAAGGGTCTGGGGAGATGTTAGGGCTCAAAGAGTCTACACAGATAGTGGAGAGGAGCTCATTCCTGAGCTCTTTGAAGCCTCTGCTATGCACTGGAGGCTAAGACAGCAATAGTATAAACAGCTTCAGGCCTCTCCAGTGTCCTACAGGCTCCAAGAACCTCCCCATTGGTGGCCTGGCAGTTTAATGGTGGCCCGCTTACCCTGTTGTGGGTGTGCACAGACAGCAGATAAGGGAGGGGTAAGGGAATTCCTGCTCCCAGCCCGACTGGGTCCCCTCCCTTATTTCCCCAGCACAGCGTGGCAGTGTGGCGTGCTCATTCTAGGAACAAAGGCAAGCCGGGCACATCCCCACTTCCTGGCGATGTTGATTATCTAATTCACTACCCCTCAATTACTGCTTCCTGAGGGAGGCATTATCCCAGAGCACCTCCTGCCTAGCCCAGAGGCTTGCACGACTGCTTGTGGTGAGCCCCCCCTTCCATCAGGAAAGCCCACAGTCGACTAGGCCAGGGTCTGACCGCCAGCCCCCTGGGGCAGCCTTCAGGAAGAGGGCTTTCTCTGGGACATTAACTTCTTGCCTCTCCTAGGGACCCGGATGAGCCACAACTACAGTGTCTCCCACAGTCAGGGATAAGTGTGCACAGGCATGTTTCGTGTGGGCATGTATAAAGTGATGCGTGCAAGGGTGCAAATGTATATGAATGACTGAATGTGCAAACGTGAGGGTATGGATGCATGCGTGTGTAAGAATGAGTGTGCACAATGCCCAGTGTGTACAATGAGGCTCCAAGCACATGCATAGGTCAGGAATGCAAACAATAGTGTAAAAGACTGTGCAGGTAACGAATAGGTGTGTTCATTCCTGTATGCATGAATGTGTTATCAGGCTGAACATGAGTGTGAGAGGCTGGCTCACTGTGCGTGTAAACCAAGCTAGCTGAGGCAGGAGGAGGGTGTGGGGGTGTGAAGGAGGACTCCCTCACTCCCAAGCAGGAAAGCCTGAGGGGACTGGTAGTTCATAGAGGGCTTGGGGGGTAGGAGATGTCCTGGCTGTGCAGGACTTGAACTCCCCTCCTTCCTGTCAAGAGGAAGACGAGATCACCAGGGCAGGTGGTCCCTGCTGGTTGCAGATGCAAAAAGACTCAGTGCTGATTTGCATCTTCATTTGCATACATTTCCATAGGGCCTACTGATTGGTTATTTGAAAGCCTCCCAAGATTAGTTATTTCAAAGCCTCCCAAACCCTGTCTGTTTGCAATGGCTTTGCCTGGAAAAAAATAAAATAAAAAGTTCATGATCGGGCTCTGCCTTACCGAAGGCTGAGGCTAGCCCCCAAAGGGCTGAGTCTAAGCTACCAGGAAGCCCTGTACAGAAAAATAAATAACAGTTCCATGATCTCACCTGACCTCAAGAAGGTGCTGGCTGTCTTCTGCCAATTATGAGCATGGTATGAGGAGAAGACAGATCAGATACAAGCTGCCCAGGTTCTCAAATGTCCAGGCGATGGGTACCCAGTATTTCTGTGAAATAGCCTGGACCCCTAAGCCAGTGGCCAACTCTGAGATGGTTAAGGAAACTGAGGGGCTGCAAGTCTGTCCACTGTTGCCCGCTCTCTCCCAACCTTATCTCTGCATCCAGCTGTCACCACTGACAAGGTCCCAGAGGCTGGATCTCCTCCGTCACATCAGGGCTAGGTGCTGGCTACACATCCTGGGATATATCCTTCCCCAGGTTTTTGAGTCCTCAGCCACCCAAAGGGAAGGCAGCAAGGTCTCACAGAGGAAAAAGCCTGAGGTTCCCAGCAGAAAAGTGTGTGTGAGTGTGTGTGTGTGTGTGCACCACAGTCTGAAATGCATGACAGTCTCTGGGATACATTTTTAGTTTTACAGGTCTGCCCAGGTGTGCATGGGTGTGTTGTGAGCACATCCACAAGTGCCAAGGAAAACCTTTTTTTTTTTAAAGGTGAAGTCCTAAATTCCCACTTTGCATTTACCTGACCATTAATTACCTCATTTTCTCTAAATATTGAAAACTAGCCACATCCAGGCACTGACAAGGCCTTCGAAATTTTGCTTTCCCAAGATCAACACATATACAGATGAATTGTATGTCTGTGTGGCACGTGTTATAAATGCATATGTCCACACACACTCAGGTTCAGTGACTACAAACCTGACTTACTAACACCCAAAGGTTTCTGTGATCCCACTGGGGCACACGTGTGTTCACACATACTGTGTGCCAGGTGATTACATGTGGCTGGTCTTTGAATTGTGTGCAGCATGCAAAACTAAGCATAGCATTGCCCTGATAGAGTTCTTAGCATGTTAGCACTAACAGGGCCATGGAACTGTGTGTGCCCAGAGCTGTCTGCTCATGAGTGGGCACGTGAGACATGTGTGACCACGTGCAGTAGGTATGTGGACAGCCTGGAGTGTGTTTGCATATCAGGAGTCGGGGGGATGTTTAGTAATTAAATCCCTTTTCATGCTCTGCACCTGTCTCTTCTGAAAGCCGAGAGAACAGACGTCAAACGGGACAAGGGCTGGATTGAATACAGCCAATTCTGAAATATTTATTAGCTTGTGATTCCACTCAATGGAGGAGAAGGAATGCCAGCTAATCCACCCAGCCGCACTCACAGCAGGGACACTTCTGGGCAGGCACGTCTTAGATTTCAATGACTGCTCACTCTGTCCAAAAATGAGAGAATTTTCCTCTGGGCCCACATGGGGTTCCCCAGAATGATGGCTAAGGGCTCACAAGGTAGAGACCAAACCTGAGCACCTCTGGCCTCTGGCCCCCCTGTCTCCTATTCCTGGGCCCACACAAGTTTCTCCTCTTTAGACAAAGACTGAAGAGTGAGTGAGCAGCTAAGGGGTCCTGTCCCAGCTACTACCCTGTGTCCTGGGCACCTGATGCAACTCTCTCTGTATATTCTGGCACCAAGTCTCACGCAAAGTTGAGGAGGAGCTGGAGAGATGACTCAGACCTGAGTTCAATTCCCAGGACCCACAAGGTGGCAGGAAGGATTTGCAAGCTGTCCTCTGACTTCCACACATGTGCACACACATAGACCTGCCCCCACACAAAATAAATAAAATGCAGCTGTTTTTAAATTGAGGAGATAGATGCCATGTAGATTAGAGAACTGGACTTTGAGAAGCAGTTAAGACAGTACTTCTCAACCTTCCTAATGCTGCAACCCGTTAATACAGTTCCTCGTGTTGTGGTGACCCCCAACCACAAAATTGTTTTCGTTGCTACTTCATAACTAATTTTGCTACTCTTATGAGTTGTAATGCAACTATCTGATCCTTCTGATGGTCTCAGGTGACCCCTGTGAAAGGGTTGTCTGACCACCAAAAGGGCCAAGACCCGCAGATTGAGAACCGCTGGTTTAAATAAACCAGGAAAGTGAGAACAAGGTAAGCCATTGTTCACAGTCAAAGCCTCAGGCCATCAAGTG
>NC_048595.1:7646240-7656240 GCF_003668045.3 Cricetulus griseus
GATACACCCCTCCTGAAGTGTCCCTACAGGTATTGCTGAAAATTATTTTAGAAGAAAAAAATGAACTCTTTTCCTGTCTTCATCCCACTGCACCATCTATAGGTTTGTGCTTGTTTGTTTTGCACTTTGCATTAAGTCCTTCTGTCCCAGGATCTAACCCAGCAAACTACATTGAGCCTGGCCCAGTGGCACATGCCTAGAATCCTAGCACTCAGGGGGTAGAAGGGCAGGGTCGGGAGTTCAAGATCAACCTAGGATATAGTTAGTTGGAGGCTAGCCTGGGCTACATAAGACCCTATCATGTTTTCATGGCTCCTCTGTAGCCTCTGGTCTGTGATCATTTCAGGGTTTCTTATTTGTCATGGCCTTGAAATGTTAAGGAGCCGTGGGCAACTTTTATTGTATTTAGGATATTTTGACAAATACCCTTTTTTATTTTGGAATGACTTTTCAACCAGATGTCACTTTTCCATCCAAAATGTTCCAGCTTGGGTCAGGGAGTGCTCTGACAGAGTGGTTTCTGTGCCCATTTACAAGCCCTGTGCTGTCAGGTGCTGCCTGGTCTTGTGTGTTCTCTGCTCAGGACCTAGAACTTGACATGTCTCCATTTCTTAGGCAATGGAACGTGAAATTAAGACGTGTGGAGGAATGCTTGTGGCAATCAGGGTATCTGCTGCACAGCCCTCTCAATAGGCATCTTTATCCATCACAACCGAGTTTCTACTGTTACATCAACCTAAAGCTCATCCGACCCTTCCCTCTGCATCTGCGACCTCCAACCACAAGAAATGTAGCCTCACCAGGAACTATTTATCCACTTGCTTGTTCAACCAACATTGGTTTTATTTTTGAGATAGGGTCTCATGTAGTCTATGCTGATCTCAAAATCATCATATAGCCAAGAATGTCTTTGAACTCCTCATCCTCTGCCTTCACCTTCCAAGTGCTAGGATTCCAACGCATGTGTCAGTTATGCCTGGTTTATGGGGTGCTGGGAACGGAACCCAGGGTCTCTTGTGTGCCCACCATTCTATCCAGCTACATGCCCAGCCCCTCAGTCAAAATTTAAAACTCTGCACTGTTGGATACTGGATTTGGTTGTATTCTTCTGAATATTTCTTACTTGGTTCCAGGTGTGGCTATGCGATAGATTTGCTCTTGCTAAGACTTGGGTTGAAACTCTGATGGCATTAGTTCAGAGCCTGGGAATAATCCAGGCAGTGCCCTTGAGGGCTTTGCTCAGCACCCTGAGTAGCAGGGGGTCTTTGCTGTCTGTCTGTATGAAAGAGAAGTCTCCTCAGGTCTCTGTGTGCTCTCTTGGAGCCACCTTCCTCCTCAGTGTTTTCCTCCACAAATATCCATTGCTCTTTCTCCATGAACTCCACAATTTATCTCAGCTCAGGAAGGCTACGCCCTTCCCCCATTCAGCCTTTTTTCTGCTTTGTCCGTGCTCTGGCCCAGTGAGTCCTCACGCAGTGAGCTACCACAGGCATGGGCTGGCTGTTCACCTTCATTTTGCTTCTCCTAGGGCTCACCATTCTACACAGCCTGTGGTTTAGTATCAGCAAAGCACTGCTCCATAGTTTTTCATGTCTGGTACTTGAAGGGTTGGGGGGTAAATATGTCCTTGTTACTATCACACCTCCCAGGGCAGAAGTGTAAGCATCATTCAGTTGTCCGGTGTATCAGTTAGTTTTGTCTCATGGCTGTGACAAAAATGCCAGACAGGAGCTATTTAAAGAAGGAAGGGATTATCTGGGCTCACAGTTTGTGAAGACACAGTCCGTGATAGCAGGGAGGGCGGGGCAACAGGAGCTGTGAGCTCAGGGGAGCACACTGCCAGAATGTAGCATGGAGTTACTATTAGTTTTGTCCTGTTGGCCCTTGAGATTGTTCTGAGCCTCAGAACTCACAGGTACCAGTGTGTTCTGCTCCCTGTGAGTCTCCAGCAAAGGTGTGTGTGTGTGTGTGTGTGTGTGTGTGTGTGTGCGTGTGTGTGTGTGTGTGTGTGTGTGTGTGTGTGTGTGTGTGTGTGTGTGTGTACATGCACTCAAGCTTGTCATGGCACATGTGTTAGAGGTCAGATGACAGCTTGCTAGGTTCAGCTTTCTCCTTCCACCGTGTTTGTCCATCCTCTTTTTTTGTTTTGTTTTGTTTTTTGTTTTTTGTTTTATGAGACAGGGTTTCTCTGTATAGCCTTGAATATCCTGGAACTCTCTCTGTAGACCAGGCTGGTCGGAATTCACAGAGATCCGCCTGCCTCTGCCTCCCAGGTGCTGGGATTAAAGGCGTGCGCCACCACTGTCCAGCTTTCCCCTTTCATTTTAAGGGTAGAAAGAGGATGGCCCTCACACTTGGTGATCAACATTTCTCCAGAGGTGAAGCATGGAAGACGCTAATCTAACCACCCAGCTACAGAGGTGCAGTTTCTCATTCAAGAGTGCCTGCAGTCAGTCCCTGGAGGGCCCACTGAGACTCCCTGGCCTACTGGCCAAAAGGTAGCTCACATCTCTAATCTTGCTGTGTCAAATCCAAGAAAGGCCCCAGCCCATGAGGAAGAGACATGCCAAGTCTCTTGGCCATGTGGGCATGGCCAGTGTGGTCTGATGCTATTGAATTCAGGGTCCAGCTGCTGGCCACCTCTTGGGACAGACAGTTGAGGCTTTAAAAGGGTATTGATTGGGTTTGGAGAGGTGATTCAGTGGTTAAGAGCACTGGTTGGTCTTCCAGAGGACTCAGGTTCAGTTCCAAGCACCCACTTGGCTGTTTACAGACATCTGTAACTCCAGCTCCAATGGATCTGATCCCCTTTTCTGCAGGCACTGCACACACGTGCTACACAGACTCAGACTCACATGAAGGTAAATACTCATACACAAAATAAAACCTTGTTAATGTTTTAAAAGGAGGAGGACCTTATCCACAGTAGCCACAAGGCTGCTGTCCTTTCCAATGTCAAATCCTCTCCATCGCCACCCTAAACTGGCAGCTGAGCCAGGTCCACCCTTTTCTGTCTTCTTTCTGCTCTGGGACCCAGCCTGTGACGACAGACAGTGAGTGCCAGTTCTGGAGAGCCTCAGAGGCAGCAAATGGGGCCCTGAATCGGCCAGTAATCCCCATAAATCAACACATCTGGCATTTTCTGGGCACCCTAGGACACAGGCTCTGCTAAGTACCTGGAGCTGGAGGTCAAAGGAGGTTCCTGACCATAGCAAGCTCGGGATCTGTAGCAAGTGCTGGAATGCTGAGGTTGCCAAGGCACCCACAGAGGAGGGGTGACCATCTAGGGCTACTTGAGGACCTCCACCATTCCAGAGCCAACTGTAATCACAACACTTGGGAGGCAGAAGGACCACGGGTTTGAAGCCAGACTGAGCTACGAGAGCAGGAAGAAGGGTTACATGAGAGGGAGATTTGAAGGAAAGGAGGGGAAGGGAGGCGGTGTATATCATTATCTCAAAGTATTTTTAGGGGGCAAAGAGATGGCTCAGAGGTTAAGAGCACCGGCTGCTCTTGCAGAGGACCCAGGTTCAATTCCCAGCACCCACATAATGGATCACACCATCTGTAGTTCCAGTTCCAGGGCATCTGATATCTCCTTCTGGCCTCTGAGGGCACCAGACACACACGTGGTGCATATCATACATGCAGCTGGCAAAAACACACATACACATAAAAATAATAAAATTTTAAAAATACTTGAGAGAGAGAAGGGAGAGATCTGCTTAACTGGGTTAGACAGTCTTAGATCCTTGTAATGCTGGATGGGGAGTCCTCGGTTCTCAGGAGCCTCCGCCACCGCCCAGGCTATTTCCAAGACTTTGCATTGCCGTGGCTCATGTCCGCTCAGAGTATGGGCCCCATACTAATCCCCTTCAGGTCATCCTAGCACCCAGGCCGGGTCCTGAACAAATGACAACTTCCAAAATTTCCCAGAACCAGAGTTCTACCGGTCCCGATGTACTCATACTCAGTCCTCCTGGCTCAAGGTCTTTTTGCTTCTGTCCTCATCTTGATCCTCACACAGGGCATTAAGAACTCAAATTGTGACCTTGAGGGTCCATTGTAAATGTGATCATTCTCCCTCCCCTTCCTGCCTAGAGCCACTAAGAATGATTTCATCGTCGTGGTGGCAGCCACCATCAAGATCATCACCGCACCCTGGTCACCCTGAGCAGACAAACAGCTTCACTACTGACTTCACTCCACGGGGAGCAAAGTAGCCACTGTGACCATTACTGTCACCATCAATGCTACCATTTCCACCACCACAGCTGCCACCATGACGTCCACCTCCATCATCACAGACACCACCATCACCGTCACCACCACCGCCAAAAACATGATCGCCATCGTAATCGCCACCATCACTTTCACCACGACCATGATTTCAAGGATCACGACAATCGCAAGCCTCACCACCATCAACAGGCTTACCTCACAAGCGTTACCACAAACCCACCACAGCCATCATTACACCACACCACACCACAGCGAACACCACCATCATCACACCCAATGTCACCATCCAACCATCACCACATCGCCATCACAGCCACCAACACCATCACCATCACAGTCACCACCACCATCCGTGGATTTACTGCAAGTGTGACACCACTGTGACTAGTAAGAGAGCCACGTGGCCACCCTCTGATCACCAAGCCAGCACCAGCACCATCATCACTGTTCTTATCAACAGCGACATCACCATATGCCGCGGCCACCTCCAGCTCTACCATCGCCACCTCTCCTGTTGGTCTCATTCTTGTTTCCTAGGCATTGTTGTCACCACCGTCATCATTGTCCTCATCCACATCACCCTTCACAGCGCAATCTGAGGGTACCAACACTGAAGGATCTTTGTAAACCTCTTTTCCCTCAGTCCTGATCCTGAATCTAAGCCAGCGCTGCTGTTGGTCGGGACAGGGTTCCATCCTGGGGTTTACAGCCCCTTCTTTCTAACCAGTCTGAAGTCCTTAGCACCAGCCAGACCAAAAGTCTTCCATATCCCAGGGGCTGAGTGTGCCTCTGCTCTCTTACCCAGTCAGTTCCTCTGCCTGGAATGTGTCACCTTTGTGAGATGATTCTGCCCTCCCAGGAAGCTTCAGCCCCTAGTCCAGGGAGCAAAGGCCTTTCTCCGTTCCTGGGACCAGCCCTGCCCACTTAGGCTATGAGCCCTGGTGGACACATCTTCTAGTTTATACTCTGTTCCCTGCAACACACACACACAAACACACACACAAGCACAAACACACACACACACACACACACACACACAAACACACACACAAAGCACAAACACACATACACACACATATACACACACACACACAAACACACACATAAGCACAAACACACATACACACACACACAAACACACACACAAGCACAAACACACATACACACACATACACACACACAAACACAAAGCACAAACACACATACACACACATACACACACAAACACACATACACACACACAAGCACAAACAGACATACACACAAGCACAAACACACACACACATACACAAACACACAAACACACACACAAGCACAAACACACATACACACACATATACACACACAAACACACATACACACAAACACACATATACACACACAAGCACAAACACACATACACACAAGCACAAACACACACATATACACACACAAGCACAAACACACATACACACACACAAACACACACATACACACACAAGCACACACACACACACACACACACACACACACACACAAGCACAAACACACACGCCAGACACTGTTTCTCGAGGGCAGGCTGAGTCCTTAGCCTTTTGGCACAGGGTGTGTCTCAGCAGTGGAGTTTCCAGACGTGTCTAAAGAATAAATGAACACGTGCTGAATACATGTGTGTGAAGAGGCGGCTTTTGCTGGGGGTGGGAGGCACAGGGTGGGAAGCAGATGGGGGAAGGGACAGAATAGGGTCTCAGTGGGAACCCCCTTAAGAGAAGTCTGACTCCATATGCTCCATCAGCCAAGGAATGCCAGAGCATTTGGGGGACATGCACCCAGTGGCCACTTACCCTTCAGCTTGGCCTTCTCCTCTGGGACCCCAAATCTGGGGAAGGTAGAGGAGGAGGTGGCCCAGCACCCCTCTCGGCCTTATGCCCATGGCCCCCCCTCAACTGTTGCCCCTTTAAGGCAGGCTGCACGTGGCCTCCACTCCACCCGTTACCCCTTTAAGACAAGCCTGCAGCTTCCCTTTGCTTGGTGAAACTGTTCAGTTTTCGGACAGGACAGGGGAGGGGGGCGGGGGGGGGGGAGGGCACACCTGTTGTGGAACTTGAGAGAAGTTTTATTTATAAATGTTCAGGGCTCGGGATTCTTGTGGAGCTGATGTCCGGAGGGGAAGGTCACCAAAATGCTTGTTTATAAAAGCAACAGCAACTGGGAACACCATAAACGGGCTAAACGATGAAATTAACAAGCCATCCGAGGCGGGGCACGGCAGGGCATGGCGGGGCATGGCTGGAACTGCACTGGCCAGGGTGCCACCACTGGGCAGAGCCCCAGGCCTGCCTCCAAGCCAGGTCCCTCCCTGCCCCAGCTGTCCTGCCTGCCCCCCAAACCCCAGCAAGTCCCATCGCCACCCCTACCCCATGCTTGTCCTTACCCCTTGGCACAAGTGGTTTCTTTATTGCCACCAAAGTGGCTACTTCTTGGTCCCCTCATGTCCCCCAAATGTGCCAGGTTAATGCTAGATTGGGGGTGTATTTTAATTTTAGCTCTCAGGGACCATAGCTGACTCTCCAACCTGCCCAAGGAGGGCAAGGGGGGCTGGAAGTGGCACAAGGCAGGCGTTTCCCCACGCACACCTCCTCCCAGGACTCTCCGTCCAATTCCTAGTTTCAGGAAAGCTGTGTCTTCCTTGGGTGACTGATGGCTGAACAGGTGGCTTCTGGGTAGAGAGTGTCAAGTGAACAGCAGTGAGAAGTGACCCTTTTATGGCTCACTTTCCCTGCCTGCCCAGCCTTGGCCTTGGTTGCTCGTGGCTCTGGGAGCCTCCCCCTGACGAGGGCCTGCGCTGCGCTGCCCACTACCAGACCCACTCCAACTTGGGGCCTAGCAGTGAGAAGGCTGCAGGCAATCAAGAAGGACATGGGGACAGCTGAGGGGGAAACTGAGCCCTGCCCTCCTCCACATACCGATGCAATGCACGCATTGCACATGTGATCATAGACACAAGAGAGCAGTCACATGAGGAGGGCTCCTGTTCTAGACGCCGCCCCCCCAGCTTCCACCTGGATCAACCAGCGCTGGCCAATGTACATTTGACACAATCCACAGATGCCCCTCACCCCACCTGCGCCCCGCGCTGTCTCCCTCCTTCTCATCTCCTGCATGTGTGCAGATGAGGTGTCTCGGCACCTCAGTTCTTCACAACAGGTCCCCTGTGCCCCGTCTCCTAGCGTCTTCCTCCTCCTCCCTTTTCCGGATCAGTCACTGTCTCTCTACAGTTCTCTTTGCGCCATCATTTGTCTGCCTCTCCTCTTGGCCTTCCCCCTCCCTCTAATTCCCTCCTCCTGGTCTCTGCCTCTGTCCCAGAACACTGGCTCGGACAGCACATGGCCTCTGCACACTGGACGGCATCAATGCCATCGTCAGTTCTATTTTTTCCCTCCGCCTCACTCTCTGAGTCCCTAAGGAGAATCTTGCTTCAGCGCGTCCCCCAGCTGTGAGTGGTATGAGAGGAGCAGGCAGCACTGATATCCTAGTAGCTAACCCTTGGGCCCCTGGAAGTCCTTCGTCCCCTCCCTGGCGCAGCCTGGCTCAGAGGCCTCTTGGCATGGACCATAACAAACTCCCGACCTTTCTTGGGCACCAGAGATTGCTGGGCCCTGGACAGAGAGAAGGTGACCTGGAAATGAATGGACCAGGGCTCAGGAGGGGCCGTGCCAGCATTGTCCTAAGCTCCTGTGACTCTATGTGCACGTCGCAGCACCCTCAAAATTTGCTTAAAATGCTTTGGCCACAGGTGTAGGGGTGGAGGCTGCTGAGACTTGAGAAGCCGTAGAAGCCTGGAGCAGCCCCTGCTGGAAACCACCCTCCACTCACCCACCCCATACTCAGAGAGAATCCCACCCCTCTCCATCAGTAACCCTTAAGTCTACAAAGAGGCAGGCAATGTCCATCTCGATGATTCAACTAGGACAAGACACCGAGCAAAACTGGGCGAGTGGGTGAATGACAGGTGCATCGGTTCTCATGCCCAGGACTGAGGTCTGGTGGGTCTGAGTGTCTGCAACCTGAGCCCTTCCCCGACAGCCCTTTGCCTCCTCTCTCCTTCATGAACCTCTCACACTTACTCACCCATTCATTCGTTCACTGGGCTAATATTTGCCAAACACCCACTATGTGCCAGCACCAGGTACACGGATCTACATTCTGAAAGGAAGGGGAGGAGAGGGGAGGGGAGGGGGGGGGGGAGGGGAGGGAGGGAGGGAGGGAGGGGAGGGAGGGGAGGGAAAGGAGTGGTCAAGGAGAAAGCCAATGTTTTCTTTTCTCTTTTTCTTTTTTAATAATGTATTTGTGTGTGTGTGTGTGTGTGTGTGTGTGTGTGTGTGTGTGTGTGTGTGTGTGTGTGTGTGTTGCCTGGAGGAGCAGGACCCTGGCTATCTCTGATCACAAACTGGGCTTATCGTTCTTGAATAAATAGTTATGGAACCCTCAGCAATCGCTTCACTATTCAGAAGCACAGTTACACGCTGGCTGCTGCGTTTAGTTTCTTTCTATAACAGAACCACCCTGAGGGGAGTGCTAGCAAAACAAGACTGCCGAAGATATAGACAGAGGAGGCTCAGAGAGGTTCGGGGCTTGTTGAATGGCACACAGCTTGTAGAGTCTGGACGGGTGCTCTTATGCCACCTGCCCACATAGCCACACTCCCTGATTCTCTCTCCCATCGGAGCCATTTCTGGCTGCAAAAAAGAATGAAAATGCCAGTGGCTTGGGTTGGACAGGACGAACTGGAGGAAGATTTTAGCCCCTTAGTTTGGGACCACTGGCCCTCTCTTCTTCCTTTCTCCTAGGGAACCACAAATGATACAGCTGGCTGTGATTCCAGACCCCACTGCCAGCCTGGTCCTCACCCCTCAGGCATGCCGGGAAAGGCCGGGTCGGCTTCCATTGTCTGCTCCAGACCCCATCAGTGTGTGTGTGCTGCAATTACCCACCAACTCCCCTGCCCCAGGCTGTCGTGGAGGCCCCATCCCTGGTGATTTGGAGGGAAGGGGTTATTACAACTTGCAAAACCGTAAATTAAGAATGAATAAGAGCAGAGTCGCATGCCACTTCTGAAAGGCTGCCAGTGGGACTGGGGTGACGATGGGCGGATTATGCTCTGTGCTGTCAGATGTGAGGACGGGGTGAAGACTGGAGGTGGAGGTGTCAGCAGCTACCTGTCCCAGCAAAGGCAGGGCCATACGTGCAGGGTTCTGCCTGCTGGGTGTGGGTAGTGAGACCCTCGGGACACTACCATCGTGGCTGTCGACTGGCAAAAAAAAAAAGCACACATGTAACTTGAGATAGACTTGAGTGGAAAGGGTGTGTCTGAACAGAGCTCTCCCTGGGGATGTCCAAGCAGAGCCTAAGGGCTAAGAAACAGCTGGCCAGGGAAGAATGAGATTAACAGAGGTCCAAGCAGAGGGACCAGGCTGTGCAAAGGTCCTGGAGTAGAAGTTCATCTGTGGCATGAGGCTGGTAACGAGCAGGAAATGTAGCCGGGCCATGGTGGCGCACGCCTCTAATCCCAGCATCCAGGAGGCGGAGGCAGGCAGGTCTCTGTGAGTTCTAGGACAGCCTGGTCTACGAGGTGAGTTCCAGGACAGCCAGGGCTGTTACACAGAGAAACACTGTTTCGAAAACAAACAAACAAACAACAACAACAACAACAACAAAAACCAGGAAATAGGGCTAAAAAAGTGGTAGGGGAGGGAAGTAGGAGGGGGAGTGGAGAGGA